>NC_067137.1:122971461-123233961 GCF_903995435.1 Acomys russatus
CTCACTGGACAGATGTGTGCTTTCATTGTCGCAGTGCGTTCTGCCCCTAAGTACTGAAAACAACTGAGGTGAATTTCAGTAATTGTTCCTAAGTAACCCTAAACACCTCATGTTAGTGTTTAGGGTGGGTTGGGTTTTGGTTTCTTTTATACTTTTCACACAAAAATAGGAAGCTTACCCCTTTGGGTAATACTTAGATCTATTTCATTATTTTGATTATATTTGCGTAACAATCCTGTTTTTTAAAAAGGTCTTAGCAGACCTCTTAGTGCCCTCCCACACCCCTACCATACAACTTGGAGAGATGCAAAAAACATATTTCTGTTGCAGAAGTAAGTGGGCTGCAGTTGACATGAAAATGAAAAACTATTCTCATTGTTGCATAAAAGAAAACAGATCTACGTAAGATCAAGTCAAACTAGACAAGTGATTTCATATGCCTTAATTATTTATTTTTTAAATCGAACATTTTTATGCAATATATTTTGACCATGTTTCCCCCTCTCCCACATCCTCCCCACCTCCCTACCCACCCAAATTATCTTCCTCTTTCTCAAAAAACAAACAAAAATAAACCTCACATATAAAAATAAATGAAACAAGCAAAAGACCAGTAAGAGGCAAAAATTGCCAATGCGAAGCAAAAAGAAACGGAAAGTCCACAAAAACACCAGTGAGTTTGTTTCATGTTGGTCAACTACTGCCAGGCATAGGGCCTGCCCTGCAGCATGGTCACTCAGCGAGACTCCACTGGTGAGAACTGGTTTCCCTTTGCCAGCCAGTACCTGGCTTCGTTTGCAAACAGCTTCTCGTTTAGGGGTGAGCCCCCATGTGCACAACCCCGTCTCAGTGCTGGGACCCCTTTCAGCTTGCACTGTGCAGGCCTTTTGCCTGGTCTGTACACTGATGTGTGTGTCAGTCCTGTTGTGTCTGAAGGACAGGTTCCTTGGAGTCAGCTGTCACCCCTGGCTCATTAAGCCTTGAGGAGACAGGTTTGATGAAAATGTCTCACTTAGGACTTGACTGCTCCTTAAAGTCTCCGAGTCTCTGCACATTGTCCAGTTGCGAGTCGGTGTTAATTTCTATACACTGCAAGAAGAAGCTTCTTCTGGTGAGCTCCGAGCGAGGCACTGGCCTGTGGGTGTAGATAGCAGCGTGCCCTTGGCAGTCATTTTATTGCTGTGTTCCTTTAGCAGAGTAATGGTAGTAGCTTTTCACCTAGGCCCGGGTCCTGTCCGGTCTCAGGTTCTCGGCAATTTTATCAGTGTCAGGTTCTTTTGTTTGTTTGCTTGCTTTTTAGGCATAGGAGTTAATTTTTGTTGGTGTTGTTGAGAAATGTTTTTGAAACAGAATCTCACTATGTAGCCTTAGCTTTCCTGGAACTCCCTATGTAGACCAGTCTGGCCTCAAACTTACAGAGGTCTGCCTGATGCTACCTCCTGAGTGGCCGCCCAGCTAGGCCTTAATATTTTAAATAGTGGTAGGTGATAGGAAAAGCCTGTGTCATATGGGTAAACATCATGAGAGGCCTCCGTGTAAAAGCTGTGTATTTGAATGCATATTTATCGAGTTATAGTACTTAAAGCCGTATTTCTTTTCACTCCCAGTGTTAATGGTTATTTGAATGTCACTTTTATGGTATGAAAGGAAAATTGAAGCAGCAGCTGGGCGTGGTCGTACGCGTCTGTAGATCCTGGTGCTTGGGAGATTGCGGTAGGAGATAGTTGGGGCTCAAGGGCTTGAGTGTCAGGCCAGCCTGGGCCGTGTGAGACCCTGTCTCCATATACAAACATCAGCGAGGTTCGAAAAGCTACCTTAAATGTTCTTTGTGTGTGTGAACTGGGAGTGTAGAGTACATGCTTAGCCTGTGGATTTAGTCCCCAGAACCCTACCTAATGAAACCTTTTTTTTTTTTTCCTGGTAGAAGGCCTAGGATCTTCCCCAAGAGTTATGTGATGAGCCAAGATCTCAGGATTAGATTCAATGACTCAAATCCTAAAGAATAGTTTTCTTTGTGTACTGATACCTAGGAATTCAGTTAGAAATAAAAAATGAATACATCTCCTTATCAGAGTGTGGGGGTATAAAGCAACTATGAATTTGTTTAAATGAAAGATGCTTTTATGAATACAAAAGTGCTTTTCTGCCTATGGTTTTAAATTGCTATTAATTAAGCACTATGTAATATAATAGATAATTACCTCACTTTAATACGGGTGCTAGTGGATTTGGTAGTCATTCTAAGTAGCTATTGTTGGCTAATAGTCTTTGGGGAATCATTCACACAGCCGTTGTGGCGCTAAAAGAAATCTCTAAACACCAGTGGGGGCAGACGTTTTTGAAGCATGGCTGATATAAATAAAATGAGCTTTTGTATGAAGTACATCATTTTGATTATAGTTTTTATTCCTATCATTGTCGCTCAATAACATTTCAGAATCTTTGCAGCAGAAGAATGCAGGAAAGCTGGCTATGTGGAGCGGGCTTCTCAGAGCACCACAGTAACTCGGGCATGTTGGGGATCTGGCCTGTTTATCAGGACTGTTCAGCGTTCTGATCATTAGAATTTTAACTGGAGATGTTTTTATTCGGCCTCATTGTTTTTCTTTTAATTAATATTTCTCTGACAGATAATTAGGTAAAAGATGTTGAATATTAAATATGGCTGTAGCTTAGGGGGAAATAAGCATTTCTGGGCCAAGGCTTCTCACAGACTGTTGTGTGATATGTGAGCTGATCGGTTGACTAGAATGCCAAGTGGGCTGCCCCTGTCCAACCGGACTCACAGTCACTAAGGCTGCTCGCTCCATGGGCCCGGGATGGCAGCTTATGTGGAAGTTAATGCTGCTCTTGCTAATCTCAGCTGCTAATGGATTAACCGTCCCTAGGTTAGCTCCAGCTGAGTGTGAGACTGTCACATCAAGCATTTTAAAGTCAAGCATTTGGAGTCCCCGATGCGACTACCTGGTGCTTTCTGAGCATTGGCGGCTCCGACCTGTAAGGTCGCTGAAGACCTTAGAACCTCCTACTCCTGCAGCGGGCCAGGCTTTGGGTTCCAGCACACACAAAGGAGCTCACTACTTTCATATTTCTAGTTCCAGGACATCCAACAGCTTCTTCTGCCCGCTACAGGCACCAGGCACACATGATGCCCATGCACAAAGCCAAGCCAAACACGCACACACATAACATAAAAACAAATGCTATAACAGAACTTCATCAATCACATTTAGCATAATTTTGCTATGTACGGGGAAAGTATTCCAAAATGTTAGCTTTCAAATACATTTCCAAATTACCACAGATTTTTTAGGTATCATGCACATAGTTGATTTTTTTTTTTTTTTTTGCTTCAAATATTTTTAAAGCTGTAATAGAAGTCACTGTATAGCCCTACATCTCTCATAATTACTAATCTCTAAGAACTAAGGCTGTTAGGTTAACTGGTTTGGAGCTTCTCCTGCCTTTTATAACAAGAGGCTGTGATAAAGAGCACTATTGCTGAAAAACGACTTCCCTTCAGTGCTGGGGATTGAACTTAGGGCCTTGTATAAATTATAAGTATCTTTGTTAAGAATTCTTCCTTCTTTGACCACGTCCCCTGGATGGGGAGACCTGGTGGCACTCAGAGGAAGGACAGCAGGCTACCAAGAAGAGACTTGATACCCTATGAGCATATACAGGGGGAGGAGCTCACCCTCAGTCACAGTCATAGGGGAGGGGAGTAGGGGGAAAGTGGGAGGGAGGGACGAATGGGAGGATACAAGGGATGGGATAACAATTGAGATGTAATATGAATAAATTAATAAAATATAAAAAAATAATTCTTCTTTCATTAGCACCTTGGTTTGCTTTAATGGCTTCTTGCAATTTAAAGGCAACCCAGGCTAGGAAGATGGCCCTATGGGTAACAGAAGCCTGAGACTTTAAGAAAGAATCCTGGGAATGAATGTAAAGTTGAGCTTAGCTGTGTGTGTGTGTGTGTGTGTGTGTGTGTGTGTGTGTGTGTGTGTGTGTGTGTGGCCTGTAGCCCCAGCACTGAGGGGGCAGTATCTTAGCCGCTGTCCTGTTCCTGTGAAGAGACCACGGCAACTCCTGTTAAAGAAAGCATTTCACTGGGGCTGGCTTATGGTTCCGAGGTTTGGTCCATTGTCATCGTAACAGAAGCACAGCAGCATGCAGGCAAATAAGGCCTTGGAGAAGTGGCTGACACTTCTGCATCCAGGTCCATAGGCAGCAGGAAGAGAGACCCACCAGGCTTGGCTTGGGCTTTCAAAACTTCAGAGCCCACACCCAGTGACACACCTCCTCTCACAAGTCCACACCTCCTAATCCTTCCCAAGTAGTGCCACTCCCTGGTGGCCAAGCACTCAAGTCTCTGAGCCTGTGGGATCCATTCTTATTGAAACCACCGCAGCCGGAGACAGAACCATCCGTGCTGCTGGCTCTCGCCCTAGCTCTAGGTTCAGCGAGGGACCTTATCTCAAGGGAACAAGGTGGAAAGTGATAGAGCAGGACATCTTGTGCTCTCCTCTGGCCTGTGCACTCACACACACACACACACATACACACACACTCATGCCCACACACGCATACACACTCATGCACGCGCATACACACGCACATACACACACATGCAACCTTTTAAACATGACTGTCTGCAGCCAGTGCCTAATGTAAAGCAGAATTATCTTGCCATATTCTGTAACCAAGTTAAAACTAGAAACAACCTTGTGGCCGATGCTGACTACAGCTGCCGCCTTGTTAAAGTGGGATTTGTTTTGTGGATACAACCTTATTGTTTGCATTGGTCTTTTTTTTTTTTTTTTTTTTTTTAGTGCAAATGTAACTAAATCATATGTACCTAAATTGTGGGAATTTTTCTTTCGTTCCGACTCTACAGAGCTGAGAGCTATGTGCTGGGCAGTTAGTTGGACCTAGACACTTAGTAAGTGTAGATCTTAGACAGCATAAGCTATTACTTGTCCTAGGTCAAACCACTCTCACAAAAATACCACACGTACCGAGTAGTTCTCAAAATATAAAGCTGTTTATTTGCCACAGTTTTGAAGGCTGGGAAGTTTGAGACCTAGTCAGTGTCTGAAGAGGGCTGGGTCTTGGTTCAAAGCTCGTCGCCCTGGATTCTCACATATCAGATACAAGAAGCAAGCGCCCAGGACTACTACAGCGCTGCCCGTCCCGTCCATAGAGAAGCTGCCCTAGTCTTAGTCATAGGTCGATAATCCACCGGCTGATTTATGCAGCTGCAAGTGACATCAGTCTTCCATCTACAGTGTCGTTAACCTTCATAGTTTATTACCGTTTGGGCTTCTTCTTGTTGTTTTCAAGACAGGGTTTCTCTGTTGTAGCCTTGGCTGTCCTGTAGCTCACTCTGTAGACACTGTGGCCTCGAATGCGAAGAGATCCGCTGTCCCCTGCCTCCCGAGTGCTGGGATGGATTAAAAGCGTGTGCTGCTACTGCTTGGTTTATTAACTGTTCCGCACATCTAAAGATGCGCTGTTCACAATGTAAAAGATAAGTTAAATTGTGTTGTAAAGTGAGTACCGAGGAGACTCGGCAGGGATCCCCGTGGGAAGCATCTTGGCATTTCACATACAACCTGTTACTGTGGAAATTCTGCTGTTCTGGAACTTGTGTTGCGGTCAGGGTTTACCTGTTCTTTGCAGCCCCATATCATGAGTCAGCTTTTCAAATGACACATAAAATACAGGTGGGAACAAAAGGGAATTGGAGGCTGTGGGGGGTGGGGTCTCTGGAAGTAAGGGAGCAAAATGAACAAACTGCGATGATCAGTGTACATAAAAGTGTCATAGTGAAATCTATTATTTTGTATATTAACTACAACTATGAAATTACAAATGGAATTGGGAAGAAGCATGTGGGTTTTTTAAGCTAGAATTGCTCCCAATTTTTACTGGATTTGGGTCAGCGTCTCTTCACCATAATAGTAAGAAAATCTTGCATCATTTTCCTGACTTCCTTTTTTGTGGTACTGAGCTAGCAGTTTATCTACCACTGAACTGACTTTGTATAGATATATTTGAAAGGTGAAAGTGAGCGGCCTTGGGACCTGATGTCTATCTTGTGTGGGTTTTATTATCCATATTCGTGTCTTACATGAGAGCAAATGGCTTTAGAAAGTCTTACTTTATCAAAACACGAAGGCTTCGTCCCCTGTGCACCTGGGATGGTCTGCTTCAGAAGCCTTAGCAACTTCATTTAAAAAAAAATTATTTATGCACTGGCTTTTCATAAACACCTCTACTCTCAGATGCAAGTGAGTGGAATAAGATAAGAATTGTATATTGAGAAAGGTTTATTAGGGGAAAAAAGGCTTCAGTGTCTGAAACATTCTGGGTAAAGAATCTTTCACAGCTTATCTTTAATAAACAGTGCGTTTGTGGGTAGAGTTTCGCTCCAGCCCCCATCACTCATTGTGGTATTGCGATGGATGCTATTTGGGTGCCTTCTTGTCCTCTCTTGGCTCAGATTGTACTTGTTTTCCTCCTTTGCAGAGACGCTGCTCGATGACTTCCTTCTCACGTACACTGTCTTCATGACCACCGACGACCTGTGCCAGGCGCTGCTAAGACAATATCCTTCATTAACGTCAGGATGCTGTGCAGGCTTCCTCCCAGACAGATGCTCCACGTTAGGAATTAACTGCCTTTCTTAATTTACTCAACCCACAGTGGAGGGTGGATGTGTTAAATATTAATGTAGTGATGTCCTAGGCGAAGGTGGAATGAGACAGAGTAGGCGGGGCCCGCGGGGAGGGCATTGCTGCCGCCTTTACATCCTGTTCTGCGGGCAACGCATACTGTTTGTGTTATGCTGCTTAGGGAGCTGGAGGTAAAATCGCCCTCAGGGTAAACCCAAGTCAGCAGGTCAAGAGGACTGACAGTAACAAACAAAAAGTATTCTTACAGAAGTCAGACCTCTTGTGCCAGAACACCTTGAGGTGTGTGTGTGTGTGTGTGTGTGTGTGTGTGTGTGTGTGTGTGTGTGTTATGTCATATTTCTGGGACAGTGCCCCTGGACACCTGAGCTGCTCTCCCCTGTGGATGTCTACTGTCATCTCTGGGTGCAGTTGTCATCTTTTTGGGATGTTGCCACTCACTGGATACTTTCCTCAGGTGTCAGATGGGATTAGAAGGTTAATTGCCAGCTAAGAAAGCCTTATAGTTTTACTCAGTAGCCAGAGAGATGCTGCATTAAATTAGGCCATAAGCCCAAATAAATTAATTTGGTTACTTAATTTCATTGCTAATAGTAATAAAATTGATGATATAGCCTTTAAGCATTTAATAAAAACTTTACTGCTTTTATTAGCCCAAACTACATACTCGGTTTCAATCCATAAAATGGCTAAGAAAATGGGTTATGCCAAAGAGTTTATTAAAACCTAATGATAATAGCCATTTAAAATTCCTGTTAAATAATTGTTATATGTCTCCCAACTATACTGCATTTTTTCTACCTAAAAGAATGCCTTAAAACTCCATAAAGTATTTAAAATAAAATTCTCTTGAAAAACACATGACTGACCCAGACTTGGTGGCACATAACTGTGACCCCAGCACTCAGAAAGCTGAGTCAGGAAGCTCACTGAGTCCAAGGCCAGCTTGGACCTAGACAGCTGTCTCAAAAGGAAGGCAGGGCTAAAAGATGGCTCAGTAAGGCTTGAGGATTTGAGTTTAGTCTCCAGAACCAAAGCAAAAAGTGCTAAGCATGGTGGGAGGCTCCTTGGTAAGTCTGTCCTGCGAGAGACCTTGCCTCAAAC
The DNA here is from genome assembly GCF_903995435.1 of Acomys russatus. Classification (NCBI taxonomy): domain Eukaryota; kingdom Metazoa; phylum Chordata; class Mammalia; order Rodentia; family Muridae; genus Acomys; species Acomys russatus. Next base: position 122,979,267 of record NC_067137.1, read on the forward strand.
AAAATAGTAGATGTATATGCTGTCTAAGGAGTGTCATTCGGGGCTGACCTCTGACCTCCACCTATGCGTGCACTCACACAAACAACAAACGTGTTTATATATTGGTATATGTATATGAACTAGAAATGGCATATATGTATATGTGAGCTGTTTTGGTGCTTTACTGCATCTGACTTAGCAAAACTATAGATAGTTTGACAATTTCTAAAAACTGACACATAAAACTGATCCTGAAATGCTAGTTTTGAATTTGGAAAATTTCAACAATTTGCAAGTTTTTCTCATAGTTTCTAAGTTGAGTCCTGCCAAACAAAAATCAGCAATAATTATGTTTTTAAGTTTCTCCTTGAGATGTATTTGGAAAAAAAAATCTGTGAGCTAATTTTACCCACATCTTTAATGCTTACCTACTTTAAAGCAATTATCACCCATTAACTACAAGAATTATGTCCTGTCACAAACTAGACGCCTTCAAACTATTGTCTTCAGCTACGATTCTAATATTTTTATTACCACTTAATAATTTCGTGACCTTGCAGGTATTTCCAAAGACTGTCTGAGTGTCTCCTTAGACTTTGACTAGGACATTTTATGTGAAATTTTAGTTATTTTTGCAACCTTTTTACTACCAAAGTCCATGAAATAGAAGACATTTTAAGTGGCAGGTCTTTCTGCAAAGCCGTGTTTCTTTCTTGCCATCTGTGAAATACAAGACAAAGTCAAAAACTCTGACATCTGCACCAAATGCCATCAGTGTTGGTCTAGTCTTCATGAAGATCCCTGCCATATTCCACCACTAAAGAGTGACCTAAGTCATTCTTGTTTGTTTGTTTTTCCTGTGGTTTTTAAACCCTGTTTATAGATTGGAACCATTTTAGAGTGCTTGGATATATGGATATTTTCATTGTAATAGGATTGAATGGCTTTCAACTCTGATCATAGGAAAGCACATTATTTAAGCTCGTAGCCTGGGCCAGCTAATATTCGATGCATTACAATGAACCTGCAGCTCGCCCATGGCCCTTCCCCCACCCCCACTACCACATTTATAGATCAGTATGATTAAGCCTGAGCAAAGACACAAAGGAACTTATATCCGGTCATAGCAAAGCAGAACAGCACAGATGCAGATTTAATCAGTAAGTGTCCTACAAGATATAGATTAGATGTAGGTAGACATTGCAGGAAATGTGAGGTTAGGAAAATAAATATCAATAACTATAAACTGGAAATAGTGATTGAACCCTCGTCTTGAAATTGCTTTATTGCACTGACGTGTAGCCATGGAACGTAAATATGGATGGGGAACTCGGATGTTCACTAGAAAAGAGATAAAAACTGTTGATGTTTTTCAACTGGCTGTCTTCTTCCTTACTGGGCACTGTTGAAAAAGAAAAGGGACACAGGTGCAAACAGAAATAACACAGAATTAGCCTGTATCTTTGCCTTTTAAGAAAAAAAACTAGGTGGCTGGAGAGATGGCTCAGTGGTTAAGAGCACTGTCTGCTCTTACAGAGGTGCTGAGTTCAATTCCCAGCAACCACATGGTGGCTTACAACCACCTATATACCCTCTAAGGCCCTCCTCTGGCATGCAGGTGTACATGCAGATAGAGCACTCATATACATAAAAATAAAATAAATCCTTTAAAAAAAAAAGAAAGAAAGACTGTAATCCCAGCACTAGGGAGGCAGAGACAGGAGAATCGCTGTGAGTTCAAGGCCAGCTTGGTCTACAAAGAGAGCCCAGGACAGTCAAGGCTACACAGAGAAACCCTGTTTCAAGAAGACAAAAAATAAAATAAAATAAAAAGGAAGAAAAGAAAAAAAACTAAAAGAAATAGATGCTTTAACAGGGCATATTTTGTTTGTTTGTTGTTTGTTTGATGGTTGTTTGTTTGTTTGTTTGATGGTTGTTTGTTGTTTGTTTGTTTGATGGTTGCATTTCACAAGCAGCCTTAAAGGTGGCCACAGCACATTCTTGCAGGTTAGGAAGAAAGTGACTGGGTCGTGTTTTTTGCATATTTACAACATCTAGTTTTTACGTACTTACAACCCATTTCTGTTTTGCAGCTGTTTTGCATTAGCAGATAGCAATCTTACTGAGCTGTCCCCCAGTGCTTTCTGTGTCCTGTTAGCGGTCCACACAATCAGGATAGCCAGTGGCCGGGAATGGGGGTGTTTGCCTGCAATCCCAGCTCTTGGAAGGTGGGGGCCAGAGAGTGGAAAGTTGAGGCCGGCCTGGACTGCAGTTCTGACAAAGGGAAAGAGGAAAAAAGGCTGAGATGACCATTTTGAGGAAAAAAGGAATAGATGAGTTTAGACGATGCTGAGTCTTGTCTCATTCCTAGTCACTTAAACTTTTTCTTTGAAGCTATTTTAATGATGCAGTCAACACAAAGTCATTATATATAAGGTAGGCAATATTTATCGGTAAAATGATTCAGATGTTCTCAAATATCACTCCATTGAAAAGCCACTGTTAACCATCTATATGACTTTCCAGGTAATTAAAATATTGATGTCAGCAAGCATTAACCCAAGTAGATAATGCTGCCAGTTGTTTTGTTTGTTTGTTTTTGTGCTCAGCAATATACTGGGAATGTTCATCTCAATACACGTACTTCTTACTGGACCCCGTTGCTATGGCTGCTGTGTAACTTATTTAGTGAACATCTGATCATTTATTTAACTGACTATTTGCTGGAGCACTCAGCCCCTTCCCCTGGTTTGTTTTCAATTTATACTGATGAAGGTGAAAATCAGGGGCCCTTTTTACCTGTGTCTTGGCACATTAATCTGGTTCTTCCTTCAAGCAGATCCGTAGGAGTGGGCATGTGGGTCAGTCAGAAGTGTGTTCCGACAGCTGCGCCCACCTGGGGCAGCCTCAGGAGCAACTGGTTTTTATAAAATATGAATTTCTGGAGATCAAAGACTCCAGGCTTCCTGCTGGTGTTCCTTGGTGAAATAGTATTCACCGCTTCTTCTGGGGTGGGAGGGCTACTCTCGACACCAGTGGGCACCTCGTGTCACTTCAAAGTGACCTTAGTTCCACGCAGCTGCCAGTGTGACAGCCCAGCCCTCAGCCGCGCAGCGTCCACCAAGGGTGCGTCCTTCATCCTGGGCTCACTTTCATCCTTTTCGCAGCACACCTCCTGTCCCCTCACACTCAGGCTCTGTTCTTTTGCCTTTATGCTGTTTTGAATTCTTCGGAAAAGAGCCTTTAGCCTATTTTGTGAAAACTAGATCAAACGGACCTTTTCATATTTTGTGTTTCAACGACGCGCTGTTCTTTCTTAACCGTGTGCACCTATTCTGCTAAGAGGCACCACGGGGAAGAAGAAAACTCAGATGTCCCGTGCCGAAAGCGCAAGGTCTTACATCTGGTTTCCCAGTGGATCTCGTTGTACAAAGACTGGCTACAGGAAGATGAGCATTCAAAAGTGTTCCTAAAGGTACGCCGGCACTTCCGGGTGCTCTGGTGCCAAGCAATTGGCTTTATTTTCAGCCATATGCTCTTTTAAGTGTAAGTTCATTCTGACTTCTGATACCTCTATGTGAGTAGGGACTGCCTTTTAAAATTATTAAATATGTTATGAAAAACTGAGTGGAAAATTTTGGATGATTTATTTAAACCATTGGAATTTTTATTGTAAATTAATTTTAAAAGGTAAGCCAAAAATGTATTTTAAGATTTGATGTCCTTTAATGTTAGATTTACGATAATATTAAAGTAACAATGCCTATTAGACAACTAGAATTTAGATAAGCATTTAAAATCATCTTAATCACATATATTATATCATATGAATTTTAAATACTATGTTTGAGATAGATATTTGACAATATACTTTGAGATCAGTAACAATCTTAAAGACACCTATGTAAACCGGTTTATCTCCATGTTGACGGTTTACGGTATGTATTTACTTACCACAAACAGTGCTCTGGACTAGTGTTAGCTTTCCTTGACCACTGTATTGGATGTACAAGTCAGCACAGAGAGAGGGTAGAGTAGGATTTTAGCAGGAGGTCTGCCTTAGGACAGATAAATACCTAAGCTGGCTCTGCCTGTCACCGAGGAAATGACATGGAATTCCACGTCCTGATACCTTTTAGACACCCAGTGAAAAGCTCATCCGTGACTCATGTTATTCTTCAAACCCACTGGTTATTTTAACATGTTTCCCTCCCAAGTATTGGTGCAGGCATTCTGTTTTGAGATCTAAGCTACTCGTGGGAATCTCTACTAGCCAAATAGGAAGTCTGTTTTCAGGCTCCCCTACAGACAGCCCTCAAAAGCAGCCTGAGCGCAGTGCCAGGGAGCTGAGCAGCTAAAATGAAACTCCTACCTGCCCTGGATTCCACCTTACTTCCCGGAACAAGATAACCATTTCCCGAGCCTTTATTCTTGACGGTGACCCTGGGGTTTAACTCGGGGCTGTTCACATCCTGAACGTGTGCTGCCGTTTGTGTCCCCTGTCCCCTCCCCACAGACCATATACAGGAATGTGCTAGACGACGTCTACGAGTATCCAGTTCTTGAAAAAGAACTGAAAGAATTTCAGAAGATCCTTGGAATGCATCGCCGCCAGTGAGTATCCTCGTAGCAGTTAGAGAACACACTCGCAAGTGTGAGGATTTGGGGCTGCCGTGCACATGAGCCAGACAGTGAGTCATAGAGAATTTCACAGCCTCAGTACCTTATGAGGTCTGTGAGGTTTCCTTATCCGTTAAGAGAGATTGGAGAAAACCAATTCCTCCAGCCACCGCCCCCTAAGTAGCACTTGTGAATCTTACCCTGGATTTACTGGGTCTTAACTGCCGCTCTATTAATTATGGTAAATGAGAGCACCAAGTCTTTGTTCAGATCCGAGGTTCAGTCTCGGCCAAGTTTACACAGTTACTTGTGTGGTCGCTTCTTGTTAGTCACGTGAAGCAAGCGCACCGTCAAGTTAGAGACACTTTTAAAACCTCAGCAACAGCAAGTGCATGTTCAGGCCTTTGAGACTTAAGGCCTGTGGTGGTGGGGGGGTCCCCATTGCAAGTAAAAGATGTATATAGGTCAGTCTTAAAGGAGCAAACTGATCGTGCGTAAGCCTTCATCTCAGTTGTCAGAACTGCACGTTTAGAAATCAGATACTGTTTTAGAAACGATTGCGATAAACTATGGTGGTCACAGTCTATGTCACATTAAATATGAATATCCTGATATTGATGTGAAATTATAAATTTAATCAAAAAAGGAAAGAAAGATAAACCTACATTGTGACAATTATTCTCTCTCTTAGATGTGGCTCTGTACTACAAGGCAGACCTCTTACAGTTAGAAAACCTTAATGCCTGGATTAGTGCAGTTAAATGCATTAACCATATCGCTGAAATCTCATACATTCCATTAAATTTTTTACATTATAATGGGAATAGCAAATTGAAAGAGGAAACGGTATAAGATATGGTTGGGCTGGAGGTGAGGCTCAGAGTTAGCAAACTCAAGCTGAGGGTCATCTCCCCCACCCCCCAGCCCCCTGCAGCATAGGCACACAGAGAAGGAGTGGGCGGGTTGCTTATTTGGTATAAGACTGTGAAATGTCTTTTCATTTTAGAATGGGACTTGGGCCACAGTGTTGTGCTCACTACACTCCCCCAGATGGACAGAGAGTGTGTCACTTTCTGAGGATACAGTGGGTACCGTGATTGATGGCTAGCCTGATGGAATGTGAGAATAGCCGCGTGCAGCTCTCTTCAGAGGGGATAGCTGGCTGCCAGAGGCACTTGGTGATACAGGGTCAGCGGTCAGACAGAGTGTCCTCGGCGCTGCTTTACAGAGCAGGCATGATGCTGAATCCGTTACCCAGATACCTGGAAGATGCTGCCCCCTAAAATCTATTATCTCTCCTGTTAATCCATACTGCTTTTCAAACAGGGCAGGGGGAGGAAAAGAGCACACATGCCGTCTACTTATGTAGATGTGTTCCTGTAGGCTGACAAACCTAGCATTCCTCTGAGTAATTAGCTTTACTTTCTCTAGGGTAGAAAGCACAGTACATACGATCAACAGGGAGCTTCTTTTTTTCCCTCCTTGTTCACTTGAAAGATGTAGTGCACTGTCCAATGCGTAATGCGTGGTAGATTAATAAATAGAGTGCTTTATCTTTTTATTTTGTTTTTGAGGTAGTTTGGCTCTATAGTCCAGGCACGCTACCGGCCTGCCTCTGCTCCGCCTCTGAGTGCAGAGACTGCAGACACACAACCACGGGTTTTGCCCCAGTGTCCTTAATGACATTTCTTTCTACTTATTTAGTGACTCATTCGTTCCGTTTACTTGGTTGTGTAGGCATGCCGTGGTGTTCTAGTTTGACTCCCTGTCTGTTGCTGTGATAAAACACTTGACAAAAAACAATGTAGAGGTCTTATTTGGCTTCAGATTATAGCCCATCATTTAGGGAAACTGAGGCAGGAACTGGAGTAGAGATCTGGAGGGTGCTGCTGACCGACTTGTTCCGCAGGGCTTGCACAGTTTGCTTTCCTCTACAACTCTGGACCACTTGCCCAGGGGTGGTGGCACCACCCACATCAGACATGGATAATAAAAAATGGCCCATCTAAGTGCCAACAGGCCGGTCTGGTGGAGGCAAATCCTCCTTTACGACTCGGTGTTCCCAGTTGTCACACTGACCAAAACCAGCGCACAGAGAGAGTGCTCAGAGGTCAGAGGACAGCTTCTCGGGCCAGTTCTCTCAATCCACTCTGTAGGTTGTGGGGATGGGACCCGGGTCATCAGGCCAGGCAGTTAGCACCTTTACTTGCTGGTTTGTCTCACTGGTTCTGTTTTTATCTTTCTTTAAAGAATGAAATTCTCTACAGCCTTCCTGGAAAGAGTCTCATATCTTACCTTTTTCTTTGTAGCACTGTTGATGAATATTCACCACAAAGGAAGGTAGGCAAATGCTTTTACGTTGTCAGTGGAGGTGGGGGGATCTGGCTCAGAGAGCTTGCCCTGTCTGACTTGGCATTTCCTTGTAATTAAGGTGACTATTGCCCAAGTCTTACGGGGTGAGGTGTGGAGGTCCAGGGATGCGTCTAGCCTGCACTTTCCTGCTTTGCCTTGATTCAGGCCTATTTGCATGTGGACCCTTGACTTTTTGACAGTGTACATATTTTGTGGTGCATTTTTAAAGGCAAAAAAGGTGCCTTCTGTTTCCAAATTGATAAAATGTTTAATTTTAAACCATGCATGTCCCCCCTCTAAATCCAAATAAGAATCTTAACTGAAGGGTTTTCCTCACTCAGAGAGCAGAAGTCTTCTGAGGAATGTCACTCTTTGAACATGGCAAGAGAGAGGGCACAAGTATGTTGTATTTCCACTGAACTTGATGAGGGGAAAGGCAGGAGAGGGCATTGGTCAGGGGAGGGCAGAAGGTGGGGAGCCAACATAACCTGTGGCAGGAGTGTGAGATGATCTCACACAGCTCTGTGCAAACTGTGAGAAGTCAGGAGCTGAGATTGCGCAGCTGTGGCTCAGGGCTCAGGGCGGCATGGAGACAGTGTCTGCCTGAAGTCTCCTCAAGCCACCCGCTCTGAGTAGAGCGAGGGACCTTGTGCCTCCTACTGGCCCTGGCTAACCTCCACACTGAGGCTGGGAGTCTCCACGTCTACGTGTGCTAATGGAAGCAACTTCATCTTTATTTCTCTAAGATTTTTTGTTGTTTTTTAAAGTCGGCTATCTCTTTTGGAACACGTTGTAAACAGCTGTGACTTTCCAAAGGGCCAATGTGCGCTTGTTCATTGTCCTCTTTCTTCCCTTTGACAGAATAAAGCCCTTTTCCACCAATTCAGTCTTAAGGAGAACTGGCTGCAGCACAGAGGGACTGTGGCCGAGACCGAGGAAAGTGAGTAGAAGCTTGTGGAAGAGTGTTGGTCGCCCGCCGTCCTGCTGCAGGGACACGTCCTGCCTGCCATTCCTGGCCATCATTCCTCTTTGGCAGGAATATTGATATCAGACGGCGTGGCTTTTCTTTCTTGGTGTAGGCGTTAGTTCTGTTAGGTACTGCCCTGTTCTTTTAAGGACCCGTCATGTTCTTAATGTGTGAAGCAAGAGCGGGGGTGAGTGCGCGGGGCCCTCTTGGGCTCGGCAGCAGAGGTATGAAATATGCTGGAAGCTCAACTTTTTCTTTCTTGAACCTTCATCCTGGATCTGGCTACCCATGGCCCAAGGTCCAGGATTGACCAGAAGAGTCCCCAAAGCTGAGTCCATCCCTGAGGGCTGGAAAAGAAAATCTACAGAAGGAGGATGGGAGAACTTATCCCGAGGCTGGTCAGTCTGTCGAGTCCCCAGGGTGTGCTCCGTCAGTGTGCCGTGCCTGGTAGGACTCATGATATCCCACAGGGGCGGGGCCTTCACCAAGTATGAGGGAAGAGTCCTCGTCAGCAACCCGAAGGTGCTTCTTCTAGGAGACTGTTAGAGCAGAGCTGGCATGGTGGAGAGGTTCCCTGTCGAGGTAAAGGCTGAGTGAATGGCAGGCAGAGGGTCAGGGACCTGAAATCCCTCAAGAAGGTTTCCGCTCACCTTTCTGCACATGCTGCCGCTCAGAGTGTCAGCGTTCCAAAATAAAATGTCCTGTGGCACCTTGTCTAGTGCCTCTGGCAGAAGGCTTTCTGTTCTGTCCTGTTAGCTGTCATCTGCCCCCAATGAAAGAGTGAATGCAGTTACGTTACCTCCTAATTCGCTAATCCTTGACCTTCCCAGTCTATTTCTCTTATAATTTAACTGTGGAGTTTGCTAAGCTGAGCTACAAAGAGACTCAGGATTGCAAGCCCCCCCCACTCCACCCCCCCCACCTCTCCTTGTTTGTCAGTTTATTGAGCAAGGGATAAACTTGACCTCCCATCTAGGAGTTTATAGACTGGATCTTTGCTCAAAGTCTCCATTTTGAGCAACCCAGCCAAAGCAAAGACTGTCAAGATCCCGGTGCAGGGTCTGTGTTTGTTTGAGGCTCAGTAGCAGCAGCTTACTCTCTGTCTTTTTGCCTTTGCATGTCTGGAAACTTAGCCCTGGGTTTAGTTTCACGATGCCATTTAAATAGCATATAAACTTTCTCTAAGAGCTATAGCCCTGCCCTCCCGCACACACACCTTGCTTGTTTTTGAGAAACTATAGAACAGAATGTCTAAGTATATTACTGCATGTTTAGCAAAAGAAACAAAAACAAAACAAAACAAAAAAACCCTCTAATGCTTATATGCTAAGGAAAGCTTGACTATGCAAATCATAAGGAAGATGTTTTCCCAGGACACATCGTCCTGGCATTGACAATGCCCTACTAATCACTAGTAGCAAACAGTGAGAAGAAACTTTAAAAGGCTAGAAATATGACCTGTGCTTAAAACCCGTCAGCACTTCGATCCGGGTCAGGGCTGGAGGGTCATTCTCAAACGACTGAGAAAGCTGCACACACACACACACACACAAAACCCAAGGCAAATGACAGGCTTTCAGGTAAGCTTACGAGAATTCTAACAGCAAGCATGCAGCCCTTGATTGCGCCACAGAGACTGTCCTGAAATGGAGTGTAAAATAAAAATTTATGTGTTAAGACATTTTAATATGCTGCTTTGGGAGTTCAAAAGTACAGTCTGCAGAGCGTGGCTCCCAGTGTCCTCTAGCCAGACAGTCTGTCACAGGCACACGCTGCTGTGCAGTATGGGAAACCAGTCAGCTGCTCCTGCGTGGTCACTGGGCTCCTGTATTTGCAAGCTGAAGCTGACAGGCTGGGCCCTCGCACATTGTGTCGTCCTAAATGCATCTAGCCGTACGCACTTTACACGTAAAACAGCAGCAGCAAGGCAGACACCTTGATTAAAAAGTCTGCCCCTCACAGTCACAGTTCTCTGATTACAAACTGTTCTTTTGACCTCTGCAGTTTTTTGCCACGTGTATATAACAGAGCACTTCTACGTCAGTGTGAAGGCGAAGGTTTCCAGTACAGCCCGGGAGGTCCTGAAGGTCGTGGCTGAGAAGCTGGAGCGAGCCGAAGAGGATCTGGCTCTGGTGGCCGTCACGTTCTCGGGAGGTCAGTTACTTTCTTGAATGTTAACCTTTCGCTGGACCTCCACCAGAAGGGATTTGGCATTTCCTAGAGCAGGCACACTGCTCCTCTTTTTTTCTGCCTGTAGCTGGATGACCACAGTAACAAGGAGAGGTGCCTACCAGAGGTGTTCCCATGACAACAGCGGGTATGGCTGGGCATTGAATTTCCTCCCTCAGAATTGAGTAGGAAGACAGTGCCAGTGTTTTGAAATGTATTAAAGAGCTTTTTGTGCTTTTTACATTAGATAAGCCTTCCATTTTTCGTATTTAAATTAACTTCAGAAAGTGTTAGAGGATTAAATTACCATGGGGGGAGGGGTGGCCTTGACCTAGTCATCTTGCTGGCTGAGGATTCAGTCTCTGTTGGAAGATGGGAGACTGTACAACTAGCCACAGCTGGCGAGGCAGGGCTCTCTCAGGTGCATGTGGTGAGCAACCATTAATCAGTGGTGCAGCCTGGACAAGGCTCCTTGTTTTGCTGGAGTCTGTCAGATCACAATGTCACGTCACTGGCTCCCTTCTGGGCTTACAACCTTTATTTAATATCTCCTTAACCCTGAGGGGGAAAAAATGTGAGCGTTTGGCAGCTAAAAAGGAAATACTATACTAACTAGTATCAACCAGTGGGGTGTGTAGGGGAGGGAAGCAGAGACAGCGCATTTCCGTTTGCCCTCAGTAATTGTTCTAAAAGGAGAGATGGAGTCAGAACGCGTGTGAGGTAAAGCATTGCTCTTGCTTCCCTCATCACAGGCAGGCCAAATAGTTTGACAGGTCAGTTATTACACATGAAAAAAAAAAGCCGTTCTTCATAAGCCTAACAGAGTCCTTCCTTTTCCAGACCTCTCACCGTACAGCCTAACAAAACGCCATCCAGGGCTGAGGGTGCAGCTCACTGGTGGAACCTAGGTCTAGTGTATATGAGGCTCTGGGTTGAGTCCCTAGAAAACCATCTTAACCCCAGATTACGACTGGGAAATAAAAGCAAAGCTTTGCAAAGCGCATGGGCCCCCACGAACTTTAGTAAGGAAATGTATTCTGAGGTTTGTTTGTTAAGTAACAGAGATGGGAGCTAGAGAAATGACTCAACGGCTGAGAGAGTGTGCCACAGAGGACACGGATTCTGTTCCTAGCTTACGACCATCGGAATTCCAGTCCCAGGGGCTCAGCCTCCCTCTTCTGGCCTCCTGGGATACCGCATGCACACGGCACACTGTTGTGCATGCAGAGAAGCGTTCATACACGTAAAATAAAAATTTTTAAATGAACAAAATCTCAAAGCAGAGGAAAGAAATAGGAACAGTTCATCAAGAGAGGGAAAGCACCCCCAAGGATGGGAGCAGCTAGTGAACTGAGGAAGGCGTATCCTCAAAAGCTTTGGATTTTTAATAATGTGTTTCAGGTAGATTTGCCACATGTATGACATATTTTAAATGACCAAAACACTAAATGAGTATAAGTAATATTAAGCTTCATCAAAAATCACCATTTTCCTCTCACGGTAGTACTACTGCAGAGGACTGCCTCTGGATCCCCATTCCAACAAAAGGTTTGAGAAAAGACAGGCATTCAAGTGAACTCCACAACACAACTAAGGCCCATGTCACCTTGAGAACGGACTTAAGCCAGCCCAGAGCCATGTGAGGATCTAAAAACTAAAAAGTGTCTTTTTCCCTACAACATATCTACCGGATTACTGAGAAATGTCATTTTCACATCCTGTTGAGTCAGTTTTATCAGGGTAGGCAGTGGTTTCTGTTGTGTGTAGGTCCTTTGACCGTCATCACTAGATATAATAGCTTATCTCAAATTATCCATAGGTTTGGTGATGTGAAATAATTTTCCACCCACTGAGTGGGTTTTGCTGGTCAGTTGGTGGGTTGGTTTTCTAGACTGGTCAGTGGTGCAATGGTCTGTGAAGAACTTTCTTGCCTGAATTTTACTATCCTTAAAACAACAATGTGGGCAGGAGTGATGGCTCAGCAGTTAAGAGCACTGACTGCTCTTCCACAGGTCGTGAGTTCAATTCCCCAGCAACCATATGGTGGCTCATAATCATCTATAATGTGATCTGATGCCCTCCTCTGGCCTACAGGTGTACATGCAGGCAGAGCACTTTATACATAATAATAAATAAATAACTCTTTAAAAAATATAATCTTTACGTTGGGGTGAGAGGCGGGGCTTACTATAGCCCTTGCTCTAGTTACAGATTACCTCATATACAGTGTTTGCTGCTTCATGCAAGCACCATGACCTGGTTTTTATTTCATTCTGCTTTTGAGAAAAGTTTAAAGAATTTGTCGATGTTTCATAAGCTTTTTTGACAGAGGCACCAAGTATTCTTGCAGCTTCAACAGGTGTCTAGATATTTTTTAAAGATTTATTTACTTATGGTGTATACAGTGCTCTGCCTGCATGTACACCTGCACGCCAGAAGAGGGCGCCAGGTCTCATTGTAGATGATTGTGAGCCACCATGTGGATGGTGGGTATTGAACTCAGGACCTTTGGAAGAGCGGTCAGTGCTCTCTTAACCTCTGTGCCATCTCTCTAGCCCCAGTTTCTAGATATTTTGTGCCCGAGGTGATGTCATAGCAGCCTACCCATTTTTATTTTAGAAGCTAAAGCTTAGTTTTAATCTTTGATTTTTTGGGTTTTGGGTTTTGGGTTTTTTTTGGGGGGGGGGAGTTGTTTTTTGTTTTTGTTTTTGTTTTTGTTTTGGTTTTGGTAGCCGACTTGAAAGGACTTCAGGCCTCAGATGTTTGGGACTATTTACTACCTGTGTTAACAGCCTTCCATTATAGCATTATTAATCTTTATAACGCTGACCCAATTGGGAATAGATTAGATGATCATTTATTCACCCTGTATTAACCAGAAAGGTTCAAAACAAAATTTGACACTTAAGTTGATTAAAATTATTTAGAAAAAGGTATGTCTCCCATTCATCCCAGTAACTTAGTGCCACCTTGGGAGAAGTGGGTTGTGTTGCCACAGGATAAATCTCACTGTTACTTTATCCTCGTGTGCACGCTGTGGTGTGGGGAGGGTGTTCATCTGTGGAAGGAGGCGTCATCATGTGGTAGAGGAAAACCTAAACTCAAAACGCTCTGTAATAAGGAGATAAAATAATGTCCTCTAAGGAGCATCCAGCCTCATAAGTAGCCAGAACCTAACCAGGGGTCAGCCTTTGACTTGCATGTAAAGGAGACGTCCCAAAAATAATAGTAATAGGTGTGTTCATCCTACAAGCTCTATATCTGACTTTAGGGAAACACATTTACTCTCTGAAAAAGGAACTGGTAAGCAGTTTGGCAGTGTGTAGCTTTGTACTGGGAAGTCTGTCTTTAAAAGCTCGCATGTAGCCAATAAGGATTTATGTGCAAGGATGTTGGCTTCAGCTATGTGTGTTGCGGCTGCTGAAATAATAGGCCCATTTATCAAGACTCTGTGATGTGCCAGGCCCTGTGCTAGTACTTAACATATATGAATTTATATGACCAAGTTTTTTTTAAAAAGGAAGCCATTAAATGTCCAACAGTAGAGGAATGGTTAAATGATGGTATATAATGAGCTGTTATTATAGCCAATTAAACATGACGTGTAAACGAAAAGGGAGCAGGTGCCTGCAGTGAAATCAACCGGAGAATCACATAGGACTCATTCCTAGTGTAAGTACGGGGATGAGTGTGCAAGGGCTATAGTAACTGCTGATAGATGGGCTGTCCTGGCTGTTTTGGACAGAGTAAATTTTGCTATCTAGCGTAAACTGTCCTGCATAGCTCAGGAGGGCCACACTCTGATGGCTTGGGTGGTGACATTCCTAACATCACGCTGAAATGTGCAAAAATGAACTCACTTAAGGTCTGTGTACATCCTTTTAAATATTTTACCTGGGCAAGGTTCACTCATGGTGTGTAGCCCATGGCCTTACTTGTGTTTCTAATTTCTCTCTCTCTCTCTCTCTCTCTCTCTCTCTCTCTCTCTCTCTCTCTCTCTCTCTATATATATATATATATATATATATATATATATATATATATATATATATATATGTGTGTGTGTGTGTGTGTCTGTCTCTCTCTCTCTGTCTCTTTCTTTTTTAATAAAGAGAAACATGAGCTTCAGCCAAATGACTTGGCCATTTCCAAATCCCTGGAGGCATCTGGCCGGATACATGTCTACCGGAAAGATCTGGCTGACACCCTGGTAAGGACTTTTATGCTTGCACTTAAAATACAAGTGTCAGACTCGACAATATTTTCATGCTTTATAGTGAAAAACAAAGAAAGAAAGAAAGCTATTTCCTCTTGAAGGCATGGCTCGGCTGCCATGTGACCTGTCTTTTGCCAATCAGAGGCCTGACTTAAGGAGTTAGCCTCCCTAAGACCAGCCCTGCTCTGTTCGATTATGAAGTATTGTGACTCCCTGCCCCTTGGAATCTTGATTTAGTCTTTTCTTTCTTTTGGGCAGCTGTGTGGGCTGAGAGAGATAGACCCAGGTGGATGGAGAAGGAAAGAGCCTGTCCTTTAGAATGCCCACCCCCCACCCCCGCCCTGTGTCCTCAGAGAAAGGCGGCCTTTCATCCTTTCCTGAGATGAGTCAGTAAGAATAGCAGGTGTCTCTCAAGAGTAAGATTTTGAAAAAAAATATAAATAAACCTGCCATTCAGATTACTCTCATCATGAACTTTAAAAACATTTATGGCTAAGGGGACAACGTAGGTACTCCGCAAGACTTTTTGTAGAAAGTGAGTTTGATTTTAGTCGTGCCCTTGAAAGTAAACAGTCTGAAATGCCGCTTTTGTGGGTTTGCTCCCAAGAAGAACCCACACTCTAGCCATCTCCAGTACCTCTCAGAGAGTCTTAACATAGGCCTGAGTGATGTCACGGTGGGATAAGTGGGTGCCGTGTTCTGAGAGGACTGAGGCTCGGTCCCGCCCTCCGGCGTTTGCTACACCAGCTTAGGACAAGACCCCAGGTTAACCTGTGATTCCGCCATCACCCAGTATCCTCTCTTGTACTCCGTGCCACACTCTTGTGCTATCCCAGCAGGCGATCCCGAGAAGCCTTGGCTTCCCTACCCCAGCACCGCAGAATCTGTAAGAATGTGCCAGTGGCTCTGGCACAGCACTGCATCCTCTGGGGCACAGGAGGTGCTTGTTCTTGGCCACCCACAGGCTTTCACCAATGTCTGCAGAGGTCTGCTGTAGTTAGGTTCTGGGTTTTGCTTTTTTAAGTAGGAACCCTTTTCATAAAGTTCCAAAATGGCATGCTATCCACAGCATTTATTTTTTTCTTCAGAATAAGCTTTGTCCTTTTTTCAATACTCTTACTGGGAACGGCCCCCGGCTGTCTCATGGATGGTAGGATCATTGAGGTATACCATGCCTAATTTCCATTACTTTAACTTTTCAAATCACTAACTCTTTGACTTTAAGCTCTTAAATGAGAAGATGTGTTTTAATTAGAAAATACCAGTTATTTTAGAGAAAACACAAAACTTTATTTAATAGCTTCAAATGTGATGATAGACTTAGGCTGCATTAGCAATTTAATCATCTTATGACAGATTTTAAAGGAAGTACTGTTAACAACCTCAGCCCATCTCCTTGAGGAAAAAACAAAACCAAACAAAACAAAAAAAAAATAGTTGTTACATAGAATATACTAGCCACATGGGCTCTAAATAAAATAGCTTTTATTTTTATTTCATGTTATTCTTTTCACGTTCCAAGGGCATTGTAATAAAATTTGTAAACGTGTGTCTGGGACGAGGCTGGTAAGGCACGTTTCCTGTGCAAACCATGTCTGTCTTTACTGGAGTGCTCTATGACATTTCTTTTGTTTGTTTTTATACTAACCCTCCTGGCACATTAATTCTTACCAGAAGCCAAAGTGATTCCAGGGCTTTCACTTTCATTATGCTGTCTGTCAGGGCTGTGTTTTATAATCAGATTTGTGGGTGCGTGGATGTGTCTGGGCTGTGGGGGATGGGGAGGGGCGGCTCACCGGGTGAAGTGTCATTGATCATATTCTTCCGTTCAGGGCTGTTTCCTAAATTGGCTGTAACTCACTGGAGGTGAACAGAGCAGGGAAAATATTAAGTGCACTCAGAAAAGATTACTTTTCTAATCTGAGTTTCTAGAGCCTTCTGACAGGCAGCCAATTCACTGTGAAACATTCGGGAATAACTAAAGACCTTTTTGCTCCCATCTGTCGGTTTAGAACCCTTTTGCAGAAAATGAGGAATCACAGCAAAGGTCGATGAGGATTTTGGGGATGAACACTTGGGACCTTGCTCTGGAATTAATGAGTTTTGATTGGAGTCTGTTCAATTCAATCCACGAGGTAAGCGGGGAGCAAAAAGATGGGAGAGCTGATGCCGCTTTAACTTTTAACTGTGTGGCGATATAGCTATGCTAGGAAAGTGCAGTCTGAAGCTGTCCGGAGGGTTAAAATGGGCTGAAAGTTGGCCCTGTCCTGGGGAAGTTAGACTATGTGCCATGCTCGCTCTGCCCCTGTCCAGTTCCGTGCTCCGTGTGAGGTAAGTGTGGACACTCAGGGTTTATATGTATAGGTACCTGTAGGGAAGTGTACGCTTTGTGGGGATTGATCTTACAGATTTATACCAATGTGTGATGCTGTAATGCGACTGAAGAGGGGCTTTACCTTTGGGGTTAAGATTTCCATTTCCCTCTATACATCTATCTTTTTACTTAAGAATATTTCACAAATTTTAGAATGTGCTATGAACTTCAAATACTAACTTATACATTTTACATCTTTGTGTTGTGTGGACGTCTCTCCTGGGGACAGATTATAATGTTTATAAATTCCATGCTAGGAGCGAAGTGCTCCTGACAGCTTGGTGGTAGCAACGCTCCCAGGGACTGGGAACTAAAAATGCCACAGCGCTGTAGCCATGTGGTGCGTCCATCTTGCATGTGGAGGAACCCTTCCTTCTGGAGGGAAAGTCATGGCTGATAATTAGGGACCCAGTAGCCTTTTCTTCCACCATCTCTGTTACATTTTCTCATCAAAACATTTCAGCATAAGCTCGTTTGAGCATATTGTGAGCTCACTCAGGCGAGACGGCTTGCCTCTTCAGAAGTGTCAGACAAGTGGGACAGTGTGAGTGTGATGGCTCCTGTAGGGCACATGCACTCAGTTAAAAACGAATCTCTGTGTGCTTTGTCTGTGAGCACACTGTGAGCACACTGTGAGCACACTGTGAGCTTTTGCACTCTGCCCTTAATCTCCATTTCATTTCTGGTTGTGATCTTATAATGTCTTTATAACACCGCTTCTCAGAGAGCAGAGAGTCACCAGCACCGCCTGGGGCACTGTGCACAGGCATGGTGGTGCCCACCTGTAGTCTTGGAAGGCTAAGGCTGGGGCATCGCTGAGGCCCATGTTCAACATCAGCCTGGGCACTGTGGTGAGACCTAGTCTCCGAGGATAGGCCACTAAGAAGAAATGACGGAGGAGGTCCAGGAATCTGAACTTTATCAGTGTTTTGGGTGGTCCTCGGACCACCGTAATACTTCTTTATCCATTGGCTCTGGTGTGTGGTGCAAATATTGGTGCCATCAGTTGCCACCTTTAGGGGTTCGTTTTAAAAGTCCTGTGGTTTAAACTTTAGAATGTTCCAGATTTTGTACCAGGATGTCTTCCTTATATTCTGAAAAAAAAAAAAAAAATTGTATAAGATTCCCTAGGTAAACAGTATTGAACAAAGTATCATAGAAACTAAAGATAAAGTAGTTTAAATCTGCTACATAGTTATCTGTTGTATTTTGGGTTAACACACTAAGACTATGGGAGTGGCCTCTTAAAATGGCTCTTAAAGTGATTAGATTTTGCACCAGTTTAAGTTGGGCTAAAAATAACCATGTTTCTTTCAGCAAGAGCTGATCTACTTCACGTTCAGCAGACAGGGCAGCGGGGAGCACACGGCGAACCTCAGCCTTCTGCTCCAGAGATGCAACGAGGTGCAGCTCTGGGTGGCCACCGAGATCCTGCTCTGCAGCCAGTTGGGCAAGCGTGTGCAGCTGGTGAAAAAGTTCATCAAGATTGCGGCTCAGTAGGTTTCTAGTGGTGAAAGGGACCATTTCTCTTATCTCCTTGAGAAAATGTGGTGGTGTGGGTTTTTATTATCATCACCATCCTCACCACCAACACTACCAACAACCGTCATCATCATCACCATTACTTATAAGGATAGGAAGGGTTAGGATATAAAAATGTAATACTGAGTTAAGTGACCAAATCCTTAAAAGGTCTGGTTTTTTAATATTTATGTCTTTGCATTTGAAGCTTTCATATCCTAAAGTAAATGTCAAAATACCAAGCCAAAGCACTGATCTTTCTGCTTAGAAGCTGTAAATAAGCACTTGTACAATATGGCTGATGGCACTGCAGTGGGCTAGGGAAATGAGAGAAGATACTGTGTTTGTGTGTGTGTGTGTGTGTGTGTGTGTGTGTGTGTGTGTGTGTTTATGGTCTCATGGACACTCAGGGGCATTGGAGGATCCTGATGCTGTGTGTGTGTGTGTGTGTGTGTGTGTGTGTGTGTGTGTGTGTGTGCGTGTGTGTGTGTTTAGGGTCTCATGGACACTCAGGGGCATTGGAGGATCCTGATGCTGTGTGTATGTGTGTGTGTGTGTGTGTGTGTGTGTTTATGGTCTCATGGACACTCAGGGGCATTGGAGGATCCTGATGCTGTGTGTATGTGTGTGTGTGTGTGTGTGTGTGTGTGTGTGTGTGTGTGTGTGTGCATGTGTGTGTGTGTTTAGGGTCTCATGGACACTCAGGGGCATTGGAGGATCCTGATGCTGTGTGTATGTGTGTGTGTGTGTATGTGTTTAGGGTCTCATGGACACTCAGGGGCATTGGAGGATCCTGATGCTGTGTGTGTGTGTGTGTGTGTATGTGTGTGTGTTTAGGGTCTCATGGACACTCAGGGGCATTGGAGGATCCTCGTGGCTCCTGATACTCGGTGCTTGAGCCTTTGCAGACCTGTCAGTTGTAAGGCCCTGGGCTTCGCCCTCTGGGTGCATCCCACGCTCAGCCACTCTGAGCATATCTCCCATGCAGTGTATGCTTCAGCCTTGAGTTCATGTGGTTGACCCCGTCAGGAAGGGCTCCTCATACCCATCTGGTTGCCGTCATTCTTCAAGAATGCGGGTCAAAGTTTCTTCCTACGGGCCATTCCCGACTTACATGTGCAGGATCAAGACTTCCCCATGCATACGCACATGTTTCACCTTTTAAAGTTTTCTTTCATTATAGTTATCAAACTTACCTATTTGTATAGGAATCCTTCACTGGCTGAGCAACATTCATTTGCAAAGGACATGGGCTGTTTCTGATGGATCAGTGTCACTGGGAGACTGTACAGAACATGACCATTAAGAGAAACATAGGAACTGTTGAAAATGAAGTCTTATACCTCACTGGGGGCCTCTCCTGGAGTAAAAGTGTAGCTTGGGGTGGGGCTGGAGAGATGGCTCAGAGGTTAAGAGCATCACCTGCTCTTCCAGAGGTCCTGAGTTCAATTCCCAGCAACCACATGGTGGCTCACAACCATCTATGAGTTCTGGTCCCTCTTCTGACCTTCAGGTGTACATGCAGGCAGAACATTGTATATGTAATAAATAAATAAATCTTTTAAAAAATTAAAAAAAAAAAAAGCGTAGCTTGGGTGATGGTCAGTAAGGAGAGTCCTCATGCAAGTGTGCGCCTGGGTCTGGATCCCTAGGGCGGTATAAAAGGCAGGTGTGGCCCTGGGGCAGAGGCAGGAGAGTCCTGGGCTCTGCTACCAATTTTACCCTAACTGATAAGCTCCAGATTTAGGGAGAAATCTCATCTAAAAAAAAAAAAAAGATGGACCTGAGTATGATGGGACACTACCAATAACAGATCTCTCTAGGCAGAGGCAGGTGGATCTCTGAGTTCAAAGCTGGCCTGGTCTCCAAAGTGAGACCTTATCTCAAGAATATAAAGACAAATCAAATAAGGCACTTATCCATTTAAAAAAAAAAAAAACCCTGTGGCCTCCAAACAACAGAAAATACGCACACATGTGCTAAACATGCACATAGATGCATTATAAATAAATATAAAGTATCTTTTGCACAGCTTTCCCATATAGGAAAACAGCATAAATCAAAATCTCCCCCAGTGTTGTTGTGGGTTTTTTTTTGTTGTTGTTGTTGTTTTTGGTTGTTTTTTTTTTCCCCTCCACAGTGTCACATTTCATTCTCCTTTGTCTTTTGAAGTAGTTTTTACAACAGACAGTTTTCTTTTTCTTTTTTTTTTAAATATTTATTTATTTATTATTATGTATACAGAGTTTTGCCTGCATATACACCTGCAGGCCTAAGGAGGGCATCAGATCACATTATAGATGGTTATGAGCCACCATGTGGTTGCTGGGAATTGAACTCATGACCTCTGGAAGAGCAGTCAGTGCTTTTAACCGCTGAGCCATCTCTCCAGCCCCCAACAGACAGTTTTCAAGGACAGGTGTCTCTTGATGTCTGCGTGGGATAAGATTCAGGACCTCTTTGTATATCAGAGCCCTTGGGCATAGGGCAGAGCTTTGTGTGCAACAGGCACACGTTCTCTCCTCAAATCCTCCTAGGCATGTTCGCTACACAATGCCGTGTGATGCTGTCGAATACTTGTTGTATTGTCACATTATTTTAAAAACCAGCTATAGAGAAAGAAAGACAGGATTGGTCTCACCTTAGGCAGGACCACAGTTATTTACAGGTGAGGGAGAGTCTTAATGCTCAAGTATATTGGTGGCCTAAATGCCTACGGGGGAAGATGGGATACAGCTCCTCAAAGGAGCAGAAGTGACTTCCATGGTCCGCAAGGGAAGCTGGGAGGTGTAGTCCTTCAGCAGGAAGCTGTTATTCCTGACTCAGAGAGGATGCAGTAATGCAGGGCACAGGTGTTAGAGCTGTTTTCTGCTGAGCACCGTCTTTGTTGGAGGGGGTGGATCTGGGTCCACTAGAGATGCTCTTCTGGTCGTGGAGCCGGGGGAGTGTCTTCTTCGTCTTGATTCACCAGAAGAGATGTGGAAAATAATTACTAGACGGCCGAAACCAGAGGATCTGGTTGCAGAGATATTTCTGGGAAATCTGGGAGGTTTCCTGGGAAGGGGGAAGGAGAGAGAGGAGCAGAGGCAGGAGAGAAAGTGGGGGTCAGTGAGAGGAAGTGAGCATAGAGTTGATTCAGGCTGACAGTGACTGGACCCGTTGCCAGGACTGCTTCACCAAAACGAGCTAGGAGAAATATCGGGGAGCTACAGAGCATCAAAGGAAGGGCACAGAGGGAAATAGAAGACTAATGTCAGAATTGTATCTGGTCTGGGATGAAAGGCTTGAAGGCCCCTTTTGGCCACACATAACTCTCCGCAGCATCTAAAAGGTCTTTGCAGATGAGTCAGGAGCAAACGGAGCTGTCGGAGGGTGAAAGCTGTTGGGAGAGCTGGCATGGACCATTTAGTTTGAGTGGACGGTCAAGTTCAGCAAGACACTGAAAAGACAGGGTGAAAACATAGGTGTGAGGATAACAGGGAGGAAAGATTAACAGGAGAGGCCAGAACCAAAAGGAATTTGTGTCTGGTCCTTGTGTCTTTAGCCCCCATTTCAAGCTAGTTAGGGTTTGTTGTCTTGGAAGCAACATTGTTGCAGAGGAGGACATGGGGCCGGTCCCCGCAGTCGGATGCAGTCCTTTTTAATTGTGGAGTACTGCAACCATGGAGGATCTGCGCTGGTCCTAAAAGGTGTTAAGCTGGTCTGAGCTGGTGAGACAGAGAAGTTAGCTGATGCAAGGAAGGTCCAGCTGAGTTCCCCAAACAGTGCCCTGAATGGCAGGAAGAGGGATGGCTTGGGTGGCCCTTGGCCTGTCAGTCCCCTTTTAGAGGTCACATGCACTGCTTTCAGTGGCTTGGGGGGCTTGATTTCTCAATAACTGCTCCAAGGCTGACAGGAGGGCAGTAAGCAGCAGTTAGAATTCCTCAGAAGAGGGTCCATCCCATGGGCTGTGATAAAACTTAACAGTTGGCAGAGAACCCACTGGTAATAGCTGTGCAGCTTTGTGCGGAACATTGAAAGACAAAGTCACATGAGGAAACCTCTACATCAAGATTACCATGAACTAACTGGCTGGACCAGGCACCAGAGCTCTGTGGCGGGATAAGGTAACTGTAATTAGCTGTTTGTTAGCTCAGTCTCCTGCATAAAGTAACAAGCACCTGGAAACTTTGAAGAAGAAACCAGCATCCAAGTCAGCATCCAAGGAAGATGAACAGAGAGTGGCCCCATGATAGTCCTGGCTTTTATGAATATTTATTTATGATGTGTTGTGTATTTCCTTGAAATATTAACAAATCCCAGTTATTATTTAATGAACAAAAACAGTATCTTAAGTAAAACAAAATTTTTGGTTAAAAACAATTTGATGAAGTAAAAATTTAAAAATTGGCACTATTGCCTTGAATGACCATATGTAGTATTTGAAAACATGATGGCACATGTTTTTGTTAAAATCAAAGCGTTATACCTATATTCTATGAAACAACTTAATTGTAAGTTGTTATTATTTCCAAAAAAAGAAGCTCTTTTCCAGTTTCTAGTTTAAAAAAGTATACTCCCAGAGACAGCGTCTGCCTTGCCAAGAGTAAATGATCCACTTTACAAAGTTTTCTAAAATTAACTCTCTTAAGAGAACCCTTTAAAAAAATCTCTGTTTTCATTCCATACACTCAACCAACATATGAAAGCAACCAGTCATATCAAATCTGTAATAAATAATTACACGCAACATAGACTGAACTGACAAAGAAGCTAAAACCAACCCTTTGCTCCTTTTGTCCGCGGACAAATCTCCAGGTCACCACATACTGACACCACATACTGACTCAACACCGTCCTATTTAAAGTAGGTTGCTTGTTTAGAGGCACAATTTGTAAAGCATGGTAACCAAATTAAATGCGCTCTAGCAAATGCTAGCTTCTGGCATCTCTTCGGAAACATCCGCAATGTAGAGCTGTCAGAGCTTTTGGCTGAACGAATGGTCAGTGGTCTCACAGCCAGTGCTGTCTCTGGCACTGGCTTCATCTGAGTAGACCTTACGAGAGTTCCGGTGGGCTGAGCTCCAGAGAGACTCCAAGCCTAACTAGTTCTCCAGAGTTAAGCCCTGATAGCTTTGTGCTGGTGTTTTTTTTGTGTTACATGTGTGTTCTGGTCGAAAGCAGCATGGCCTCCCACCTTGGCCAGACTGTGTGAGGGTGAGGCAGTTAAGGTAAGAGAGAAAGGACAGAGAGAGAGAGTGAAAAGAAAAGGCTGTCTGGGGGGGAACTGCTGGCTCTGCTGAGGCCTGAGCTTCTGGTAGGCTCCTGTCTCCCGTCCTGGGTTTTCAGGACCATTGTTAGAATATTTAGGCAGCTGTAGAGAGAGCGACGGTGGAAAGAAGAGAGGCTCCATCTCGGTGGAAAGAAGAGAGGCTCCATCTGACCGTAGATGGGACCATGTTTATTCACTGTGAGGGGACATCTTGTTGCGCATGTGTGTGGATGGCCGAAATGCTTACAGGGGAAGAGGGGTCACCTACAAAGATAGAAATGGGCAAGGAATGACTTCTGTACTCCTCAGGGGACTCAGGAGAGTTTAGTCCTTCAGCAGGAAACTCATTTATACTGACTGGCTTAGGGAACCAGGACAAAGAAAAGAGCCTCGGTAGCTCAGTGTAGATGCAGCTGTGTTTAAGTCACTGCATAGCACTGCTTGTGTGTGAGTATGGATAAGGCCTTGTGGGAAATCAGGCGGCAGGCAGAAGGTGCTCCTGTAGTTCTACAGACGCTCTGTAGAACAGGAGGAGGATGTGCCTGGTTTGGGATCTGAGTCCATCCTGGCCTTAAGGAAGGAAAAGCTGAAGCTCGGGGGTGTGGGGCTGGAGTTTGACATTTTCAGTGGAGAGGCCTCTGAAGGTGGGCTACAACAGGGCAGGCAGCTTCTGTGGCTATGATGCCCTCATGGGGGGCTGAGAAGGAAGCTGATTGGCTGAAGGAGTCCTTGACCAAGAGACTGATGGGCACAGCATGTTCTTTAGGAAAACTCTCCTGAAAGTAGACAAGAGACTGCCCTGTTCTCTAAAACCCAGAAGCAAGAGCTTGAAGCAGCAGCTGTCTGAGGTCTGCAGTGATTCAGTGGAGGAGCAGGCGACCGGTCTACCCCCTTTGGTTGGTTGTTAGCTCAGCCAGAGTGTTCCGAGGTGCCGCATGCGTAAAGGTCTCTACAGTGTGAGTTAGAAGGAGAAAGGGGACACCAGTGGGGCTCCACTGATAAAGGTGG
Source organism: Acomys russatus (assembly GCF_903995435.1). Taxonomy (NCBI): domain Eukaryota; kingdom Metazoa; phylum Chordata; class Mammalia; order Rodentia; family Muridae; genus Acomys; species Acomys russatus. Next base: position 123,003,724 of record NC_067137.1, read on the forward strand.
AGCCACCCAGCTCCTTCCCCATGTCCTAGGGAAATGAAATACCCTCATGTCTTCTCCTTCTAGCTCCATGCTCCTGAATTATTTATGGTTCTGGTCTCTGTCCTAAGCCCGTGGAACAGGATGCCAACTGAAACATGGAGTTAAATTCTTTATACTCAAGCTGTAGGAAGAGGCGAGGGAAAGCAGGCATTTCCACAACTGTGAAGTGTTCCCTGCCTCCGGCATCTGATTTGCATATTCATGTTTCCTTCCTTCTCCGCCCCCCCAACCCCATCCCCCACCTCTGTGGATTGAGTGGGTTTTATTTCCTAACGCAGACAAAGGAGCGGCTGCTGGACAGGGATGCTGCCTGTCAGACAGCCTGCTCTTATCTCGGAATGAATGAGCCACTGTAAAGGATTCCAGGCCCGAATGGCATCTAATTTCTGCTCAGAACCAATTTGTCTTATTCAGAAATTGTGTCTATATAAATTTAATTTCTTTTTAAAAAAACAAAAATCAGATGATGTGCGGTGTGTGTGTGTGTGTGTGTGTGTGTGTGTGTGTGTGTTAATTTTATGACTAAAACAAAGTTATGTGGACCAGAAGAAATGGCATATGAGGAAGTAACAGCTAAAAGATGTGAATCATCTACATAGAGTTAAAAAAAAATAATAACCATTTACCTAAAAGTTTTTGTTTTCAGCTTCAGCACTTGCTCCGTGCATGGCTTGCTGTGCGTTAAGCAATTGGATATACACATTAAAACAGAAACGAGTAGGCCCTCAGCAGGCTTATACTCCAGCGTCGGCGAGCTTCTTCCCTGACGGTGGTTCTAACCTGTAGGGCCTTCTTTGAGTATGAGGACTTGGGTAGGAGGTGTCCTCCATCACGGGACATCCTCACTGACTAGAGCCCCAGCAGAGGAGCTGCTACCTCAAAACATTGTCGAGAGATGAAGTTAAGTCAAGCCTTTTCTAGATAGTGTGATCTGTCTACAGTGTAGAACGCTGGAAGAGACAGTACCAAGCCTTAGGCAGCAAGATCTCAGAGGTCATCATAACGAGGGGGCACCTTGAGTTCAGTGTGTTGCTGGACGGTACCAAGCAAGGCCCGTGGGAGGGGGGTTGACTGAGGCCAGAGGAAGGATCAGCACTACGCTTGCTCGAGGGCTTCATGCCTGGGTGTAGGAACCGGAGGATGCACTGAAAGCGGCCAGACTTAGGGACCAGCCATAGCTGAGGAGGTTTGGTGGTGATGTGCCTGCTGGGCTTCTGTCCTCAGGTACTTTCTGCTCAGGTGTGGAGGGAGGCAGCAGTGCCCCGCCCCCTACAGCTCCTCAGGTGTGGAGGGAGGCAGCAGTGCACGCCCCCACAGCTCCTCAGGTGTGGAGGGAGGCAGCAGTGCCCGCCCCCCACAGCTCCTCAGGTGTAGAGGGAGGCAGCAGTGCCCGCCCCCCACAGCTCCTCAGGTGTAGAGGGAGGCAGCAGTGCCCCGCCCCTCACAGCTCCTCAGGTGTAGAGGGAGGCAGCAGTGCCCGCCCCCCACAGCTCCTCAGGTGTAGAGGGAGGCAGCAGTGCCCCGCCCCTCACAGCTCCTCTCTTCGTGGGGAGTAAACTTCCTTCCAGACTTGGAGCAGTGTCTGGTCCACAAGGCCGACAGAGCTTGCCAGAGCACAGCCTAAGCCGTTTCCTTGCTTCTGAGCTGTATGTTCTTATTCACTCTAGTGCCACCAGAACGTCACAGCTTGGGAAGACGCTTAGCACACAGCAGAACTTTGGGCTGGCAGACACAGTGGGAACAGAAGCTGAGGCCGTATAACAGGTCCAGTGCAGCCTGGGCTGATCTGGCTCAAAACAAACAAAACCAAACAAACAAAAAGCAAAAACACTTTTCATGTTTTATACCATCGTTTGTACTAATGGAAAAATAAATCACACATATGTAAAGTTTCATAACAAAGATGTCTACTGCAGCATTTGTGTAGTAAGAGTTGAAACTAGCAAAGGCTACAACTAGAAAAACTAAAACAATCATGAAACATCTTTTTTTTAAGGAGGTGAGGTCTCGTGCATCTCCAGGCTGGCCCTCAACTCTCCTTGTAGCGGAAGGTGACCTTCTCGGACTTCTAAATCTACTGTCCCCAGCCCTAGTGCAGAGACTGCAAAAGCCCTTCATTTCATTTTCTTACCTTTATGAGTCCGAAATGTGGAGTACTATCCCATAATATGTGCCATATACTCAGATTGATAGATGATATGATTGATAGGTAGATTGATAGATAGATGATAAATGATAGATAGATGGTAGACGGATGGATGGATGGATGGACGGACAGATGGATGGATGGAGTGTGGTGTCCACTTTGTTGTTAGCAAAGAATGACATATCAAAATGAACGAGAGAACTTAGACCTGTGAGGTGAGAGAGACCGGTCAGCCAGATACAGGAAAAGCTGAGGAGGCTGCAGGAACAGCCTTGTGGTGGCTACAGAGAAGTGGGTGTTTCAGAGCACAATCATCTTAGCTGTGAGCAAACAGGTGGATGTTGCGGGGGGGCGGGGTGCTCCTGCATGTCAGAAGGCTTTCCTTGGAGGCAGCGAGGACCCTGGGAGCTAGACATCCTTTCTTCAGCACCAGAAACAGCTGGGGCAACCATCCTTCTGTCCATGGACAGTGGCAGGTGTGAGGGGCCTTGCCGGCGGCTGCCCACTATTTGAAGGTATGTTTTCTCAGTCTCCTCTGCTCTCCTTTATCCATAGCTGCAAAGCCCAGCAGAACCTAAACTCTTTCTTTGCCATCGTGATGGGCCTCAACACTGCCTCGGTCAGCCGGCTGTCACAGACCTGGGAGGTGAGCCTTTCCGCTGGGAGCTGGGCCGTGGGTGTGGGTCAAATGAAACACTCCTCGGGAGGCTTGTGTTAGAAATCAGTGGGTTTAAATGGTTTAAATGAGACGAATTCTGCTCCGCTAAAGGTACTTTTAGTGGGACTGTGACAGGGTGATAGGGACCATTTTTAGCAAATGGCCTCTCACACAATCTTTAATGTGGCTCTCTAATATATACGAAAAAGTGTTTTGTTTTTTTTTGTTTGTTTGTTTGTTTTTGTTTTTTGTTTTTGGTTTTGGTTTTTCGAGACAGGGTCTCTCTGTGTAGCCTTGGCTGTCCTGGACCCGGTTTGTAGACCAGGCTGGCCTCGAACTCACAGCGATCCACCTGCCTCTGCCTCCCGAGTGCTGGGATTATAGGCATGAGCCACCACGCCCGGCTTTTTGTGTTTTGTTTTTTTTTAAGTGTTTTAAATTTCTCTTCACCCTCCTGCATTCCCTGAGGGTAGCTCTGACTCCATGCTGGCTAGTCATTCTCCAGTCTGCCCTGTGATATGAAGCAAAGTGCGCACAGAGGCAAATAGGGTACTGGGCCTGAGTGAGAGGGTGGCACAGAGGTGACGCCAAGGTTCAGGGCCTCCGCCTTGGATGCTCACATGGGTGAACTGCCTAAGTGATTTTGCATTCTAATTTTCGTAAAGAGGACCTTTGTATATTTATAGAAGGCACGAGACCTCCCAAATTCTAGGTCTGCCCTGTAGATGGTGAAGGGTTTGGGTTAGTTAGGAGATTCAGGAAGCCAGTCTGGGAGACCCACTACTGCCCTCTTCCACTCTGTCCCTCTAACGCCCACGTCATCAGCAGCATCCTTTGGTCTGGTACCCTGTGTGGTCCACTGTGGTGTCCTTGGCCTCTCCTGTTCCCTGTCACTGACTGTGCCATTCTCCCTATAAATTCTCGCCTTCTGAGTCAGGAGCTGTGCCCAGTGAGTGCACTGTGCGACCCGGGGGGGGGGGGGGGGGGGGCGGGGCAGGGTTCATGCTACCCTTCAAGAGGGTAGCAACAACAACAACAACAACAACAACAAAGGGACACGAAAGGGTTGCCTGTTCCGGTTAGGCAAACAAGATGGGCCAAGAATTAAAGATTAAAGGCGATGTGAGAGACCTGCCAGGCTGATTAGAGCCAGGATGACAGAGGAGAGCAGCGGAGGGTCTTAACAGAGTGGAATTTGAATTAAATCTCAGAAGAAACTTTGATTTGCAGAAGTAATTGAATTACATTTACAAAGCTGAATCTGCATATTGACTGCCTGCTGTGTTACCACTGAGAGCACCGTGGCTGCCATACAGAAAACAAATGCCCAGGACAGAGTGCTGTGTGATAAAAGGCCCTGGGAGAAACAGGGGAGGAAGCGTTCTGCAGCTGAGGAGCCTGGGCAGGGGGCTTTGCTGGGAGGGGAGGCTGGGCTTCCCAGCAGGGGCGGCCCGCAGGGTGACCACAGGGTTTCAGAGTCAAAGGAAAGTGGTCATCCTGTTGTGGAATAAAGAAAAGGAGGGAGTTTAAGATGGTCCCTGTTGCAAGGACTTAACCCTGTCATTGTAATGGCAGCAGCCACAGTTAAGTGTTCCAGTATGAGGTTATTTACAAAAATAGTCTCTGGGACAGATGTGCCTCTTTGCTGACCCCTGGCTAAGCACGTTTGAGTTTGAGGCGCCACTGGGACATTCATTGGAATGTCAGGCAGACTAAGATATGGCTCAAAGGAAAAATTGGAAATAACTGCAGAAGTCTGCATTTTATATTTTATTTACTGTCAAGTCATTTCCAGATGGGTTAGACTGCTCACTATGGAGAACTGAGTCGAGTCAAAATCATCACATTGAAAACTTAAGTAGTTGTAAAGTTTAGTTATTGTAAAGTGACCATCAATTATATCGATCCGGTTTGAAGACAGAACCTCCCGGGGTATCTTGAACCTCGTCGAGATTGTTAACAGCTGGAGTCTGCTAGGCAGCAACCATGGACAGTTGCGCATTTATTTCACGTGCTGTTACTGAAGGCTGAGACCAGAGAGGGCGCAGACTCACACTAAACACACAGCTAGGAAGAGGCGGGAACAGAATTCACAGAGCCTTGGTTAGTTAGGTCAGCTTTCTATGACAGACCACTAAGCCAGTATGAAAGGATCCATGTTTTCTCCCTATTTTTCTTCCCTCCTTTCTTTCTTTTTGTTTGTTTGTTTTGAGACAGGGTTTCCCTGTGTAGCCCTGGCTGTCCTGGACTCGCTTTGTAGACCAGGCTGGCCTCAAACTTGCAGAGATCCACCTGCCTCTGCCTCCCGAGTGCTGGGATGCAGGTGTGCGCCACCGTGCCTGGCTTCTCCTATTCATGTTAAAGGCCGTCTGGCACATCTCCAGGTCCCTGTCCATGGGGCCTGCTGTTCTACCTGGGAGGATGGAACAGGCACACAGCCCTGTCTTCTGTTATTTTATAAGCACTCAGATTCTGTCCGCTAAGGTGCAAGCTGCGTCACCTAAGGGTCTCACCATCTTTTATGATCTTACCTCTGCCGCACAGGGCAGCGGTGCCATTTACATAAGAAACAGTCAGCCAACACTGCTGTTTCGGGCCAGACGGTCTGAAAGGTGAGCACATCCATCAGAGACACGGCACAGAACTGAGACTTACTTGTTTATTAAATAAGCACCAGTGTGTAGAGTGTCTAGCCAGCCAGATCCCTTTATCATGTGGCTGCCAAGGTATTTTTAGCAGCATGCCTAACGATTGTCATATCGAGGGGGTGATGGAAATTGCATAATGGGATGAAATCAAGGCAGCACCCCGTGACAGGTATTTATGCTCAGAAGCAAGCAGAACTTAGTGCAAACGTCCCTTCGTGCCACTTCTCAGATCAGCTGCCTTCTGTGACCTCTGTGGTTTCTGAGCGTGGTGTTTGTTTTTGCTTCCTTTTTTTTTTTTTTTTTAGAAAATTCCTGGGAAGTTCAAGAAACTTTTCTCCGAACTTGAGAGTTTAACGGTAAGTAAAGGAGACTTGCCCTTCAAATCAATTCGTGCCATTTCCTTCTGGGTTTCAGGGTTTAGCTCCCTGCTGTTCGTGATGTCAAAGCCTGACCTGACTGACTGCATCTGAAAATACAGTTTTGAAGCCGGCCGTGATGACAGAATCCTGGTGCTTTGGATTTGGAAGAGGAGGATGGAGGAGTATAAGTCCCAGGCCAGCCTGGGCTGTGACATAAGACCCTGACTGGAAAATAAATAATGCAGGAGCATGCTGAGGTAGAAGAGGCACCCACTGTAGACAAGGAACTGCAGGCAGCTAAAGGGTACAGCAACCACCCAGTGCCAGCTCATCCGCCCTAAGGGCATTTTACATTCAAGGATCATCGTGCAGGTAGAGCAGGCTGTACTTACATAGGAACACACACACGCGCGCGCGCGCATTTTATACAAATACATACACACTCATGTTTTATACACATACTTGTATTTTATACACATACACACACTCGTATTTAACACACATACATGTATTTTATACACACAGACTCGTATTTTACACACACAGACTTGTATTTTACACACACTCGTATTTTACACACACACACGTGTTTTATATACACACATTTTATACACATACATACACTTGTATTTTATACACACACATGTATTTTACACACATACACACACATTTTAAACACATACACATATATTAGAGAAAAGGAGGCTGTGAATTTGCAAGGGAATAAAGTGTCAGGTACACGGGACGGGTTGGGGGAGGGGAGAGGAAGGAAAGACTGACATAATTTCAAAACATTTTAATTTACAAATAAGAACAAACGACAGACCGATGGTGAACAGGTGCGCAGACAGAAACATGTAGGTGCGCAGACAGAAACATGTAGGTAAGGAGTGAAGCCGTGGTGGCCGTTAGCGCTGCCTCCTCTCCTCTCCCCGCGAAGCCCATGTGATTTTTCACAGGCCTTTTCTGTTTCACAACATGGAAGCGATCGGTATAAAACGTGCTGAGTGATTACTGTGCTGCGCATTAATCTTTCCCCCTTCCTTGCTGTGCCTTGGGTTTCTAGAAATTGGGCATTGTCTTTGTGTCCCGAGGGCAGTTTCCCGGTCCAGTGTACTTAACAAAAGACTTTGAGGTTCCCCTCATGGCGCGGATTATGCAGAGGAAACCGCACCTGAAGAAGCTAATTGAGGAAAATCACTAAAGTGCAATCAAAAGGTGTCTGTCTCCTTTGCAGTCGCCTCCCATTATTGTAAACCAATAATATCTTGGATTCCATGCACTGCCTAGATTCCCTCCCCTAATTAGTGGACTTACTCTCCAAGGAAACCTTTACCCACCGCATTCTCAGGAAGAATCTATCCGTATCTAATCATGTCCACGTTGTGCAGCAGATGCAGACTGAGAAGTGCTTCTTCTATAAGTGCATTGATTTTTTTTTTCTCCTTTTCTTTGTGATCTCCTTGGTTTGCAGGACCCCTCCCTCAACCACAAAGCCTACAGGGATGCGTTCAAAAAGATGAAGCCGCCAAAAATCCCCTTCATGCCCTTATTGCTTAAAGGTAATGATTTCCTATCTGTTGGGGTATGCAGTGTCATCTTCTAGCTACAGCTGGAAAGAACAGGACTCTCGGTTAATGCCTTAGAGCAGCCTCAGCTTTCATACCTCCATATTTGCACGGAATTCTTTTTCAACTGTCTAGAATGCTCATTTGTGTTTGAGGAGTGTCAAAGTGTTGTCACAAGAAAAGTGTTTGTGTTGCTTTGTCTCCAAGCCCTGTATTATTTTCTTTAACGCCGTGAAATAGTTAAACAAGAATAAGGCCTAAAGCACCAGCAGTTGTCTGTCTGCATCGGAGTTCAGAGGCTGCAGCTCACAGTGCTCTGTGTGAGAGAGGCCCTGCCGTTCAACAGAAGCTACATGGCACGTGAGCATTGCTGGTAGAGAGTGTTCCTTCCAGGAAGTGGACACTAGCTGGTGTCTGACGACAGCCCCACAATCACCATCAAGCTCTCTTCTGCAGAGCTGACACGGTTCACGTGAAACCTGTCAGTTACACTTGCTGGCATTGCGGTGATGTGCCAAGCAGGCCATTGGTGGGAGGGTAGCCCATAGAATCCGGCCCCGGCTCCTGACATTCTGTGCTCCCTAGGGAAGTGGGACCGAGGGAATTTTCTTTGGCCCCGTTTTAATCGTTTCAAGGGGTTTTATAGAAATACGTCTTCATCAGACCTCTGCCTCTCAGAGACAATGTCTGCAGCATCGGGCCCCACCCACTGGCCTCATCAATGACCCTGGAGAGGAGTTGCATTGCTGGCTGCCTGGCCTGGCCACCTTTCCCTCCCCCCACTTCCACCCCAGCTGAGAGTTAAGCTGGTACCCCTCTTCTGCCTGTCCTGGAGGGCCACAGTGACTGCCTCTCTGAAGTTGCACATTAGTCTCCATCTTGTGAAGCTAGAATTGCTGGGGGGTGGGGGGAGGAAACGGCATTAGGACAACTGAGGGAGGCACAGTATAACTGCTTCAGGCCAAAAAGCAAGTGGGAAAAGTAAGAAGAGACTGAAATACCAAAATTACAGCTTAAAGGTTCATTTGCTTCCTTCCTTCCTTCTTCCTTCCTTCCTTCTTCCTTCCTTCCTTCTTCCTCCCTCCTTCCTTCCTTCTTCCTTCCTTTTTCCTTCCTTCTTCCTCCCTCCCTCCTTCCTTCCTTCTTCCTTCCTTCCTTCCTTCTTCCTTCCTTCCTTCTTCCTTCCTTCTTCCTTCCTTCCTTCTTTCTTCCTTCTTCCTCCCTTCCTTCCTTCTTCCTTCCTTTCTAGTTCTTTATTCTTTTTTGTACTTGTTCACTTCTAAGGTAGACTTACACAGGCTCATAGACACATTGCAAAGGGCAGTGCCTTCAGTTGGAGGGCTGGTACTGACAGTTGGGAAGAAACACTTGGAATTATTTAGCCACAAATAGCAACAGTAGGAAATGAGAAAATAATATGGAAAAGGAATTGCTTTTAATAAGAAAAACTAGAAAGAAGAAATGGTTATAAGGCACTGGATTCTCTTACAGTGTCTCTTTAGCTTAGAAAAAAGCACCCACACATCCCTACACCCCCACACACACACACCCATCACGCCCCCACTGCATACCCCTCACACCCACACACCCATGCCCCACACTTCACACACACCCATGCACACCTGCTTAGTGCTTTCTCCCTGAAACCTCTGGCAGTCAAGGCACTCACCTGAGCTTGAATGCAGTTTTATGCTCCAATAAGTTTAGACCTTTTGTTGGCAGACAAACAAATTTCTTTCTTTTTAATCAATATTAAAGTTAGATAACATCAGTATTGTATTTTGTTTAAAGCTTTAATTTTTGTCTGAAATAATTTCCAAAGAAAAATAGAATGAGAGCTGAGGGTGCAGCTCAGTTGGTAGAGCACTGGACTCCATGCAGGAGGTCTTCAGTCCTCAGTGGTGCATAAACCTGCTGTGGTGTTGCAGGTCTAAAATCCCAGCGCTGCAGCTGCTGGCCAGGTGGGTGAGGACCTCAAGGCCATCCTCAACTGCAGAGCTAGCTGGAAGCCAGGCTGACCACATGAAACCTGTCTTTAAAACGAAGAGAAATGTGGGGGCTGGAGAGATGGCTCAGTGGTTAAGAGCACTGTCTGCTCTTCCAAAGGACCCGGGTTCAATTCCCAACACCCACATGGCAGCTCACAACTGTCTGTAACTCCAGTTCTAAGAGAGCTGACATCCTCACACCAATGCACATAAACTAAAATTAAATAAATTATTTCTTTTAAAAAAAGAAGAGAAATGCAAACACGTCCATCACTGGACACTCTGGAAGTAAAGAACTTGAATTCTTGGACGTTTTCATTGACGGGACATTTGAACTATTTTAGAGTAATCGGCTTAACACTTGATGATGGCTCCTCCTCTCACTTCCATACATTAGGAAATAGGCCACGTTGAACTCAGGGGCTGTGTGTTAGGAAGCTTAGACGTCCCGTGGTCACATGGTAAACAGTGGCTCCCGGTGAGAGGGCACGTAGGTGGAAACCTGACAGTTCTACCTGGGCACGTCCGCCCTTTGCATCCCGCGGCCTCTCCTGCCCACCCTGTTGTTTGTTGTTTCTTAGGCCAACCTCGCTCCTCACTCCTGCTACACACACCCCATGCTGCACACACGCCCTGAAACCTTCAGCTGTTAAAGCCGCCTTCTCGTGCCAGCCTCTGTCCCTCTGTCACCTGCTCAGCTTTCTGTTCACCAGTCCCTTTTGTACTGCAGCATCCTGCAGCCCACAGCAGCATGCGACACATATGTGTGTGAGTGCACACTCACACAGTCACTAACACAATACACAAACACACATACACATTCACATACTTACATCATACAACAAACACACACACATACACACACTCACACATACATTCACACACATATACACACACTCACACAAACACACTCATACACACATACATACACTCATACACTGACTCACAGACTCATAGACTCAGACTCACACATACACACTCACAAACATACACATTCACACACATATACACACACATACATACACTCAAACACTCACTCACAGACTCAGATTCACACATAATACTCACAAACACACACATTTACACACATATACACACTCACACAAACACACTCCTATACACACACATACATACACTCAAACACTCACAGACTCAGATTCACACATACACACTCACAAACATACACATTCACACACATACACACTCATGCACACATGTATACACACTCACATACATAAACACATGCATACACACACTCACGTACACTCACACACATATGCACACAAACACATACGCACTAACTCATACTCACACACATAGATTCCCACACAAAAACACATGCACACTCATTCAGACTCACACATACACACATGCTCACACTAACACACACACTCACACACATACACACATACACTCACACACATGCTCACACACTCACACACACATCCTCACACACATTCACACTCTCTATAGCACACACACTCGCACACACATATACATATATGCTCACACACAGGCTCACACACTAATACATCACATGCTCATACACACTGACTCACACTCACATGCACACACGCATTCTCATACACTCACACACATGCTCACACACTCACACACACATGCTCACACACATTCACCCACACTCTCTTTCTATAACACACACACACACTCACACACACATCCTCACACACATTCACACTCTCTATAGCACAACACTCGCACACACATATACATATATGCTCACACACAGGCTCACACACTAATACATCACATGCTCATACACACTGCCTCACACTCACACACACACGCACACACACATTCTCATACACTCACACACATGCTCACACACTCACACACACATGCTCACACACATTCACCCACACTCTCTTTCTATAACACACACACTCACACACACATCCTCACACACATTCACACTCTCTATAGCACACACACTCGCACACACATATACATATATGCTCACACACAGGCTTACACACTAATACATCACATGCTCATACACACTGACTCACACTCACTCTCTCACACACACGCGCACACGCATTCTCATACACTCACACACATGCTCACACACTCACACACACATGCTCACACACATTCACCCACACTCTCTTTCTATAACACACACACACACACACACACACACACACACACACACACACTCCAGAGTAGAGCAGCCATCCCACCTGCTGCCTTCAGTAAGCCCTGAGGGAGCTTAAGAGAAGCGGTTCAGGAAGACATGCGGGAACAACTTACAAGCCGCAGGCGCAGCTTGTGTGCAAGTCGGCTCTAACGACGCCAGAGACATATAAGGACCCTGCCCTCCCTACAGCTGACCCCTAGCTCTGCCACAGTGGTGTGAGCATGGCTCGGCTGTGACTGTCCAGTGGGCCCTGGTCTCTCTGCATGCTGGCTTCCTACAGCCACCTTAGAAAGCCTTTGCGAGACTGAGTGGGTTAATTCAGGTAAAACACTCGAAGCTGTGCCTGCTGATATTGTCACCGGCCATCCATCCCACCCTTAGGAGCAGGGTTGGGGTGGAGGTGGGAGTGGAGCCTGTTATTTGAAGCTCTGTGAGGCGAAGCTTCCAGACTAAATTTAATGATGCAGGGCGACACTTGCTGTAACCAAATGTAAGAAAGCTCACTCTTCGAAGTCTTGTGTAGCGGGGTCAAAGCTTGCAAGGACTTCCTGAGTAAACTACTGTGGATCAATTGTGAATGCTTCTGTAAAAGGCAGTTTATAGAACTCTACAAAAGACAGAAGCTCATGTCACCACAGCAGGTCCATACTGTATGCAAGGGACACTCTAGGCATAGGGTGTCACAGTGTGTGTTGTCTTATGGCCTGCCGTGGGAGTACAAGCTCACTGTTGAGTGTGCAGGCAGTGCCTGTCTCAGCAGCTTTGACTGAATCTGCATTTCTATCTTTGGTGGGTTTGGTCTGTTGTTGGTGACAGCTGGGATATTTACATGTCCTTTAAGTTGAATAATTTGTACTGCGATGCTCATCTGTATGGATGAGACGGCTCCATTATACACTGTCCCGTCCATTTTTGTATGCCAGAGATTTTCAGAGCCTTAGATGCTAGCTTAATGTATCTCAGTCCCAAATCTTAATCTCACGAGGTGCTAACTTGTCAGACAAAGAGGCTTTTCTCTCAGCGTCCTCCATCATTTCTCTGGGGCAGTGAGTAAGATTCACTTTCCACTGAGCTCAGACTCAGCCACTGAACTGGACCCATTCCTTGGTCACTTTATATCTATCGAGTCGCAAACCAAATTTAAATTTCCTCCTTTACAAAAAAACAAACCTCTGTCCTCCATCCCATCCCTGTCCTGTTTTATCTTCACCAGGGAATGCGGTTTCTCTACCTGTTAAGTGAAGCCAGCATCTTGCCCTTTTCTCATTTCTGATACGCAGGCTTTGGAAACCAAAATTTTAAATTTCTTTACTGTTTTAATGTAAATTTGGGAATCTGAGTCTTAGCTGTTTTAACTAAACCCAGTCCCATTTGGCAGGCAGGGAGTATTTCTTAAAGCAGATATACAAATAGTAAGTCCCTGTTGCTTATGAATATTCACTTATTTTCTGCTCAGTCTTTTGACCTACAAACATAATGGCCCGAGTAAGTCACAAAATAGCATTAGTTTATAGCATGCAGGTTAACTGCAAAATACTTCCAGAAGGCTGTACTGCCCTCTAAACATTTGTATCAGATTTTACACAGTTTTAATTTCAAGTTGCCTTGTCAAATATGCAGCGTAATTCCAAATGCTTTAGGAAAAAATCATGTTGCATTGTTTCTAAACAACTTTGTTCTCTCTCACAATCTCTTCCTCATAATACATTTATCCTATTGTTTTTAACTTTCAGATGTAACATTTATTCATGAAGGAAATAAAACATTCTTGGATAATCTTGTCAATTTTGAAAAGCTGGTATGTAAATTTCATTACTTCTCCTTTCTTCTCTGTGTAAGGGAAATGCATGCTTGTCTTTCCTGCCCTAGAAAGCAAACGCTCTGAGGGTCTCTCTCTGCTGTACGCAGAAAGACCTTCCAGGGTCATGCTGCATGTGGGACAGTGTCAACACTAGGCTATCAAGATTTGGAGAATCTGCCCTTTATTCTTTTAAATAGTATTTCATTAGCTTAGTGCCAGCAACTGTGCAAACACAGAACAACCAGGCATAACAGTTGATGTCAAGAGCAGTTCCCACTCACGAGAGTCCGGTAGCTTCATAAGCACTCTCGATGCCCCAGTGTAAACCACTCTGAGACAGTAAGCAAGACGCCTCAATAGATGTGTCTGTCTCCTAGTACCCCAGTCTTGGACGTGCACTTGAGATTTGTGGGTTCTGCAAGTGAGGGGAAAGGCCACCTCCTCACTGGCCTCTGATGTAGGCCTCTGATGGATGCAGGGACCTGGTCAGGCCTCTTGTGTGCGTCCCCGAGAAGCTTCTCCCAAATCGCCCATCTGGGGCAGTCACAGGTGGTGTCCTCAGTGGGCTCCTCAGCCCTTCTGCTCTGCCCTTGAGCCAGGAAGAAGCTATCTACAGGGCTGAGCAGGGCTGAACGGGTGCTCCACAGCAGGGCTCCAGAGAGACAGTTAGTGACCAGGGGAAGGCAGCTTGCTGACAGATGACCCTCAGTGTCATGGAGGGAATGCTACATCCCGGCATGCTTCTCTGGGGATCCTGACCTTTGAATGACCTTTTCACCTGTGATAACAAATTTGAGCTATCCCAGCTCCCTATGAGACCGGAGCCAGGCTTCAGAGCCCCGCGCCCCCCACCCACACAAATCCTATATGGTAGTGTTTATAGAGCACTTCAGAGTAAAGTCTCCTGCTGAGGCCTGGTGTCTGACATCTTAGCACTTACCAACTCTGTTCTAGTCACAAAGACCCCTAGAACACACAAGGGCTGGGGTGCACAGGAGGAGTGAAACTAGATCCCCACAACCCCTAACTTCAGACTCTCTCAAAGACAGACATCCTCCAGCCGCTCTCTGTAGCAACCCTTAGCAACCCTGAAGATGCTGGCTTCATAGCTAGGTAGTTTTTGGGAGTGGAGATGCAGACAGTTTTGTTTTCAAGTCTGTCTGTCTGTCTGTCTGTCTGTCTGTCTCTCTCTCTCTCTCTCTCTGCCCTGCGTATTTTAGAATCAGAACTCTGTTGTTCCATGTGCTACAGTGACACACCATCATGGTCAGCAGGGGTAACGTGGGGTTTTCATCTTGTATTGCTCTGTGGTGCCCCAAGGATCCCACTACACCTCGTAGCCACCAAAGGCCTCAGTCACTAGAATTCTCAGACTGAGCCAGTGCCTCTCCAGTATGTGGTATCTCTGAGTGATCACAAGTATATGAAACTTCTGGTCGGTATTTACGTTGCCTCCCGCCGGCAACGTAAGTTGGTATCACACCACCAGAGGAGCTTTGCAGAGCATGTGTGACGATGTGGGATATACTATGTTAGCCAGCCTGGAAATGTTTGTAAAGGTCCAAAGCATTTTTCCCTCTGACCCAGCGGGGACACAGGAAAAATGCTTTCCTCCTTATAAAAACTGTCACTTCTCACGAGCAGACTTAGGAGTTGACCTTTGCTAACGCAGACAGTGCCCTGGCTGCATTCCTTGAGTTGTTTCTCCCTCATCTGATGCCAGAGAAGTGGAGGAGCAGTTCCATGCAGGCTCAGATGGAAAGCCACAGGCAGCTTCGAGCATGCTTTCCACCCTTCACATCGCTGTCAGGGTCTTTTTGTTTTTCCTCCAGCAATTCAGCAGAGCCCAACAGTAGGGACTGGCATTGGGTAAAAATACCGACCTCAGTGCCTGTAAGAAAATAGCATGGAAGCTGAGCGTAAGTCTATAATCCCAGCACTCAGGAAGGAGAGGCAGGAGGATTGCCACGACTTCAAGATTAGCCTGAGGTACATAGTGAGTTCCAAGCCAGCCAAGGCTGCAGTACAAACAAACGACAGCAGCTTCTTGACCAGCAGACAACTACCAGTGGCACATTAATTCTGTGTGTCCATGTGTGTATGTGTGTGTGTGTCTGTGTGTATATGGTGTGTGTCTGTGTGTGAGTCTGTGGTGTGTGTGTGTGGTGTGTGTGTGTGGTGTGTGTCTGTGTGTGCGTGGTGTGTGTCTATGTGTGTGTTTCTGTGTCTGTGTGTGGTGTGTGTCTTTGTGTGTGTGTGTGTGTGGTAATGTGTGTGTTATATGTGTGTCTGTGTGTCCACATTATTCCCTGGAGAGAGGGTCCCCTACTGAACCTGTAGCTAAGGTGATAGCCCGCAAGCCCCAGCAATCCTCCTGTCTTTGCTTCCTGTTCCCCGCAGTGCTGATGTTATGGGCACATGGAGCCATGACAGGCTTTTTGTGTACGTTCAGGAGAGTTAAACTCATGCTTTGCAGCTTGCTCTGCAAATGCTCTTACCCACTGTGCCATTTATTTCCTCATCCTTGGTACATAATGCCTAAAGAAAGGAAACTACAGTGGCCTGGTCCCCAAAGCAGGTGCACTTCAAGCTGACTGTGCCTTTAGTTGACGGTGATAGTCGACAGATACGGTTAGACCTTTTTATTTTCAGAAAGACTTGTATCAGGCCAGGGTTCCACTCCGCAGTAGAAACATCTTTGTAGAGACAGCATTCTTGGAGAATGTCTCTTAGCAGAGGCCAAGGCTTCACTGAGGCTAAGGCAAGATCATTTTTCACAATAACGAACCAGCGGGACCTAAGTGAATTAGCTTATGGGGAGCCAATTCCTCATGGTGGGTGTTAATTTAAGCCAGTGAGCAGATAACTTGGGTGTTGTCTTTATCTGGCTCATACAGGCCACATGTAGATCCAGAGTGCTCGCTGAGGGCAGTAAGATTCCCGTTGGTCCCTGCTGCCTCAGCAGCTACTAATGTTCCCACCTCAGACTATGAAATGTTGAAGGAACAAAGGGATCCATCCCTTTCTTTCATCCCCCAATATTATGAGCACGATCTTTTACTGTGCCTGCCTCTCTCCCTCCCTCCTTCCGTGTCAGAAAACCCAGAGATGAGAATCAGATTTCAACGCTGCACACAGCATTGGGCCTTGCATCAGCCCCAGCCTTTCAGGAGTTGCACAAATGGCACAGGATAGGAATCAGTGTGACGCCACAGACTGAAACGACGGGAAATCTGTCCTGGGAATTGGGGTAGAATTTGGGAAGGAAATGTAACAATGTGTTCACACAGACATGAGTCAGGTCCCATTTCCTTTGCTAATGCCGCCCGGGCTGCTGCTGCGATCACCACCCGGATCACTGAATCTCTACTCCGGAGAAACCTTGGCTTAGCCTAGCCGAACTGTAGCCAGCATAATTTAATCAGACTGCCGATTCAAACAGCGCTTCTGTCATTCCACTGGGTTTTAAGTGAGAAGATTTTAGCCATAGCGTTATTCTTTCAGTAATAACTTACTGTTTGTCATCTTTGGATGCTCCAATGTCTGGCCTGTGCAGGCAGAGTATGAAGGTGGTGCTTAGGGGAACAGAGACTAAAAAGGCATCCTTGCACAGCGGGACCTTTGGGGTTCTGCAGAGACCGGGACCCACTGTGGCGAGGCAGCTAGAGAGTACATGCTGGGAGCTCTGCAGGACCAGGAAGTTGGTTTCTTCCAAAACACTCTGTCACCCACCGTTAACGGAAAAGTGAAAGTAGCGGACACAATATGGAGTGGAGGGCTCTTGCTGCACCCAGGCCTGATGTAGGGCTGTAACCCCAGCTGCTCAGGAAGCTGAGGCAGGAAGATTGGGCGTTCGAGGCCAACCTAGGCAAGCGAGATGCTCTCTAGAAGTTTTAAAAATGAAAAGACTGTGCACAGGGCTGGTCTTTCTCCCCCAAAGCTGTCCACTTCAGGTAACTTTTGTCTGGAGATCAGCAAGGAGCTACAGGAAAGAAATTAAGTTAGAGTACTAGAGAAGACAGTGAGGAAATATAAGTTAGAAACAAAATGGCTTTTGTTAAAAAAAAAAAAAAAAGGCTGCTGTAGCTACTTTTCTTTGTGAGCACTTCACTTCCTGCCATTGTCTGGGCCCTCGAATCCACAGCACTTTCTGCCTCTGTTTTGAACACGCATAGGAGCCCACGGATGTGCTCAGCTAGAAGTCCTGCCAGCTGAGCATTCGAGAGTCCCTGGGTTCGATCCCCAGCGCTGAGGAGAGTGGGGCAGTGGCACACGTGTGAGCCCGTGTCCTGAGATTGCAGAGCCTGGGTAGGAGGAAGGTAAAAGTCCCAGCAGTGACAGTTACGTGGTCAGTGTGTGCTGCATTCCTCAGAAGCGAGGCCTCAAAAAGGCAACAGCTCACCTGCAGGGGAAACACAAGCAGCCGAGGGCAGGAAATCAGGGGCAGCAAAGATAGCATGTTCTCCTGTGGTTTGGGATGACTCTGCTATCTGGGAGCCACTGTTCTCGCATATTCAGATTCGGTGTTCTTGAGTAATCCAAGCTGCATACAATCCACTAAAATCACGTCCAGCTCCAAGTTGGGTTAGACTCCTGCTGCTTCAGGAAGTGAGCCTCCATCTCCGTGTTCCTCTTCTGTCTTTCAGCACATGATTGCGGACACCGTCCGAACCCTGAGGCACTGCAGGACTAACCAGCTTGGTGAGTAGTTGGAGTTGGGGTGGGATGCACAGGGGCTTCACAGTGGCGCTCGCTGTGGCCGTTTAAGAAGTACTCAGCGACCCTAAGTGTAAACAGACTGTGACATGTGTCTATGAGTGTGTGTGTGCCTTATTCATAATCTGGATTTTTATCGTGTTCCTTCACTGCACGTTTGGGATGGGGAGTCAGACAAGATATGGCAAACCATTGCACCCTGGTGCAAGCAAGTTCCATTGTCCTGGTTGACTTCAGACAGACAGAAGGCCCCAGCACGTGTGCGCGCGCTCGCACAGACACACACACACACACACACTTTCCCAGCCCCTCACATTTACTCGTGAGTTAAGCACCCTGGCCCTATCTCTACCCTTTTTGCTTGGAGTCCTTCCTGGAATAGAAGTGGGGTCCGTTAGGCTGCCCGACGCCCCCTTCCATTGGTTTTGTTTTTCTTCAGCCCAAACTTCCTATCTGGAGCTGCCTCTCAGCCGAGAAAGTGTTTTGTTTTGTTTTTTTTTTAAGTCTTAGCACTTTTGTAGAATCACTCTAAGACTACATATGCAGGTATATTTTTCCATTTGAACCTCAGACATATCTACCCTGCATTTAAGTGGGGTTAGCATTTTGCAGGAAGGGAGGAAACTGCCTTTACTGCATACAGGAGGTTTCCCCTGGGCAGCAGAGTGCTGCTCCGTGGAGAGGCATTGTAGTCTATGGGTATAGCGAGGCCAGCCCACACAGCCGGTCGCGTCTTGAGTGTCCTGGCTTCCTTGTCCCAGCTTCCTTGCCCTGTCCACCACTCTGCCTTCTGCTGATTCTACAAACAGAGACAGAGAGGAAGTGGAGAGGGCCAGAGAGACACATTTGGAAGTTTGGAGCCCTCGCTGCTCTTGCAGAGGGCCATGGTTCAATTCCCAGCACCCATGTGGTTGCCCACAGCCATGTATAATAAATCCAGGGGATTTGACATCTCTTCCGATGTCTGAGGGCTCCTGCGTGCACACGGTACACATAGATACAGGTAGGCACGCATGCATATACATGAAATAAAGTACAGTCTGTGCGTACAGGTCAAAGACGAGCAACCTGTTGTTAAGTAGAACTTAAGTAAGACATCTTTGTTACATTTTAATATAAATGCTTACAGAGAATGTAACTATCTGGTGTGCATCCTTTAAATGCCTTTTCTGTGGTGCTCCGGCTCAAGGCTAGCAACAGTATCCCCAAGCAAAGCCAAGGAGAAACTGAATCTCCAGCTTGAGTTACAAAGTAGGAAAGGAGAATTACCAAATGCAGGACCTAATTATCTAAATGTTCACTCCGGTTGGCACCACTTGATACGCACTTACAAAGTTTCCATGACGTCCACACGCACAAGGCGGTCAGAGGAGAAAGAGCGGTACTGTTGCCACAAAGGGTCCTTCCGATGCCCCGACTGTGTCGCTGGTGGGAATGCTTTTATATTTCTTCCATCAGCCTCTGCTTCCAGAGTGATCACCTCAGCCAACTCTAAAGCCACAGTCTAACTTGTCAAGGCTCGCTCCTTTACGTCTGTTCCCAGTATGGTCCCGAGAGTCATACTGGCTTGACTTGAACTTCCCACTCACCAGAAAGACCCAAACAGAAAGAAAAACCTGGTGTTGCCTGTGCGTTCTTAAGTTGGGCTGTGGCTAAGTTATCTGCACTGTTCTTAATAATTTCTTCCTGTGAGCCTCATCAACCAATGTTAGTATTCGGGATAAAATAAGAAAATGTCATTCAAAACAGCTTTGTACTGTGAGGTGCCACGTAATGTCCAGTTGCTGTTGTCCTTTGTCGGGACTGTTTTTGGTGTTTGCTTGTTTGTGACATCATTTGGATGCTTGCTAGTGACAAACTTACCTGTATAGCCAGCCAGCATTTATCAAACTAAAAGCCATTTCCTCATGTCTTCCAGAAAGGCATTTTAGAATAACAGCGTATCAGTCGTGGTTAAAATGCTGAACCTATGACAGAAGGCTCTTAAATTATTTTTCTTATTAAACATACTCTTCATAGAAGAGGGGGACACTGCTTTTCCCAGAAGTGCTGCTAGGCCCACTACCTGTAAGACTCTGTGGACCCGTCAATCATGGGTGGGTTCCCTAACGTGGGTTATTTTTTGTTTCCTTTTGCCTGTGGTATTAGGCTTGCCCCATGGTTCATGTACTTTATCTCAGGATACTTATGAGAGCTGTCCCCAGCGCAACCACAGCTCACTAAAGTATTGTAGCCTCTGGATTCGGTAACCTCCTTGGATTGCATTATCTTCCTGGTCACACTGTAGCCCATACACATGCTTTGTAAACCTGCTGTTTCTATACTCAATTCTGAGGCTCTATGCTGTGGTATGTGGGTTTTTTTTTTTTTTTTTTTTTCCCTCCTTTCAAAACATAAGGACACAGGAAGAACTGTACAAAATCTAAAACAGAAAGAAATAAGTAGATGAGTAAATAGCTTAGCAAGCTGTTAAGTTCAGATACTGATTCTTCACCATTTCAAACTGAGTGCAAGCGTGTGCATGGAAACCTGCGCTTGAGAGCCACTGGGGCCTGGCTTCGAATCCTGCCTATGCCATTTACTTTGTGGCCGCCGAATTTTCTCATCTGTAAAGGGATAACAGCAAGCCTTCTAAATAGTCTTTCAGGTGAATACTATGATGCTGTGCCAGCCAGCCTGCCTGGTCCGAGCTGAAGCTGTTTATCTTGGGGAAAGCACGCTGTTTCTAGAACTAACCTCCTGTGAGCTCTCACTATTGCATCTAGAGGGAGCACCACTACCCCATGACATTGTTTGTTTTCTCTCTAAAATACAGGAAGTGACATGTCTCCAAAGGAGCAGCAGGAGCTCAAGTCCTATGTCAACCACCTGTATGTCATCGACAGCCAACAGGCCCTGTTCGAGCTCTCTCACAGGCTGGAGCCCCGGGCCTGAGTCGTGCCAATCATCGCCCCTGAGACTGTGGCACTCGGTGCAGAGGGAAGGTCTCTGTTCAGCATGTTGCTTCCTGTGAGAAAAGAGGTTGCTGAGTTTTATTAGCATTACCACAAGACACGTGCAGAAAAGCTAGCCAAAGCAAGTTCCGGAAGTGACGTCAGCTACAGAGGTGGGAAAGCTCCCCGCTGCTGTCAGTGAGAAGACGGGAGCCACGGCATCCTTGGAACAGGGTCAGCTTGTGGTGTGGCAGCACTAGGAAGAGAAAGCATGTCAATACACAGCAGCCAGTTTCTCTTCAGTAAGATTGTGTGTATAGCAGGAGGGACTGGCACTCTGTCTGCTCACCTTTCTGCCTGTAGGCTGTTAAGGCAGTGAGGGCAACTCCAGATGTCCCACAAGAGGAGAGCCCTCCATTGCTATAAACTTAGCATGACCCTGGAAGGCATGCCCTGCTGTGCACATGGGAAATGCCTGGCACACACTTCTGCATCCACAGCCGTTTACAGTGTTTGCGCAGATGAGACTGCTTCCTGCTGGTGTTCTCCTGTCAGCAAGGTAGACGAGTTCCTCATCCAGCACGGGACTCAGCATTGCTCAGTTTCTGGGAACTTTCTTTACATATATTTTTGTTGTTGTTGTTGTTGATCTCAGTTTTCAGAAATTTTGAGCCAGGATTGTGGGTGCTCAGTGTCCACTTACTGAGGTGACAGAATTGCCAGTTTCTGCCTCCTTGTGTCAGATGGAGCCTTGGTGTTCAGGGTTTACTCCACCAGGCTGCCTGCCTGCCCACGGGGTGCAGAACACCAGCCTGGGAGGGAGGGTGAGTGAAGCTGAGAAAATAAAGTGTGACAGTTGAGCTCACTAGACTCGGTAGCTGGAAAGTACCCAGAAATGCCTGAGTCTGACTTAGCTGGTAAAGCCGAGTCTCTCTATAGTTTGCCTTGTACGCTGCAATTACAAACTGAGACTCATAGACCAAGTAAGGCCTCTTGTCTTGTCAGGGACTGGCTAGAGGCTCTCTCTGAATCCTCAGGTGAGCAAAGGGGTTGTGGTCAGAGCAAGCCTCACACACACACGCTCCCTGCTCTTGCTAGCACCTTGTCTGTTCTCATGACGGAGGTCCGTTGTATGCTTCTTGCCTCCTGACTCCTTGAGAGCCATGCAGTCTCGCGATCCTGGGACTGCAGTGAGCCGGAGATACTGCTAGAAGGAACCAGATGGAAAAATTTCAGTAGCACTTTCAGAGAGATTGCATCTGATCCAGCACTAAAATTTCAGTTCTAGAAATGCACAGGAGGTTATAGAGACACTCCACCTAGGGTTGGTTCTCTCAGAAGACGCTTCACGGGGCTGAGGGCCAGGAGGTGAGAGCAGAGCCGCAGATCAAGGGAAGCGGGCTTTCCTGGTGTATAGACAAGCACAAGCTCTGAGGACGCCACAGACTTACAGCACTAACACTTGTGTCTCTCCTCCCGGCTGCCCACTAGGACCGGGCTAGGGCAGTCGTACCAGGCCGTTTTGACATTGCCTGGGTTCTGAGGGTCTTGACATGAGCTCTGCATTGCTCCAAGCAGAACCTCACCTTTAGAACTCACTCTACCTGAGATCTGCTTCAGTCAGTCCCGTCTGTTTAAGGCTCGATCTCAGCTGGGCTGCACAAGCCACACCTGCATCACGCTTAGCACACTTAAGGGAACCTGCACACAGATGGGAGCAGCGCGGGGGAGATGGCTGAGGCAGCTTCCTTCCCTCCGAAGCAAAAGTCAGGTGGGATTCATTTTCCCACCCTGTCTGCAGGACATCTGACATCTCGAAATCTTTCTCAACCTTAACACCTGTTCCTAGGGGACTTCTCAGGCAGCAGATTTGGAAACTTCAGAAGCTTTGCAGAGTCTTATATCTAAAATTAAAGAAAGTCCCAGATTTGTCAAACCCTGTCTGCTCCACAGGAAGCGCTTCCTAAGGAAGCCGAGCAGTAGTGGAACAGGTCCACAGGAGTCGGCTCTCCGTGCGTGCATGCGTGGGTTGGGTGACGTACTCCTCCTCCAGAGCCCCCCAGGCCTCCCCAGAACCAGAACCGCTCTCCCCGAGGGTGGACTAGATGATGTCGAAGGCCTTTTCTGATTCTTCTCTGGGTTTTTACGATTTCATGAATCTCCCACTTCCTCCCTGGGATCCTGTGTAACTGTCGTCTTCATCGGTGAGCGGAGCCTGGGCCTCTCTGTTAAGAGCACAGCTCTCATGGGGTCATGTGGGTTTTTGAATACCGTTCCTGCCCTGCTTGCACGTCCCTCCAGGGGTCAGAACACAAGTCCATCTAGGGAAAGTCACCAACTTTCCAAGTATTTCAAAGGATTTACACACACATTTGCACACACCCTACATGTGTGAAATTCACGTACAGCCTGCATAATTGCCAAATGGTTATTGTGGCACATTCCATGATCCACATTCACTCTTTCCTAGTGTCCTTACTCGCATTGAGAACAAAGCCCTTTTCCTACTCCAGTGTCTACAAGCGAGCGGTGCGGCACATACCTTGAATTTAGAGGCGTGAGAGAAAAGACCTCCTAGTTTGCAGGGAGGTATTTTATAGACGCACACTCGCCTGGGTGAAGCAGTGCGTGGCCAAGCGGCTGCTTGTGGAGATGTCGGGTCCTGGAGCTGGTCCCTTGATGCTGCCTTGATGGTTTTGCCACAGACAACACATGCGCTGCGACCCTGAGCCAAATGGCACAACGCACCCAGGCTTCTCAGAATTGGGCAAAATCGTCAATGTTTGGAAGACAAGAGCTACCGCAGCTGTCCAGCGCAGGGTTTCTTCTCTGCTTAAAGACATGTCCTTGAAATTTCAGCCTGTTCATTACTGAGCGGGCCAGTTTTGCTCTAGAGAAAATACATTTTGAAAATTGCCAAACAGTCAGATGAGCTGTCCTACTGTATAAAGCAAGGCTGTATAGGCGAAGCCTTTTTGGCAGAGTACTATTTATTTGCTTAGCTTATTTATTTTATCCGTATCACACTGTAATTAAATACCAGGATGAAAACAACGACCAGCAGCAAGGACTCTGGATGTCTTACTGCTTAGGGCGGCCGTGACGTTGTCAGCTTGCGGTAACTACCGGAAGATAGCAGGCCCACGGTCCGGGCATCTACTAACCTCTCAGGGACTACACCTCGTAGTTTTCCACCATTCTCAGAGCTGGTAAAGATGAAGCCATTGACAGTGTTTGCATTCTCA
Source organism: Acomys russatus (assembly GCF_903995435.1). NCBI lineage: Eukaryota > Metazoa > Chordata > Mammalia > Rodentia > Muridae > Acomys > Acomys russatus. Next base: position 123,027,986 of record NC_067137.1, read on the forward strand.
CAGTTCATGCTTTCTGCCTCTGTATATATAACTATGCTGTGTATATATCAAAGTAGGAAGCAATAATTTATATGTAAAAATGTCCAAGCAATATAAGGTTAAAACTTACATAAGTAACCATTACCTTTACCTTGTATTTTCAAGTGTTTTTTTTTTTTTTTAAATCTGCTTTTCCAAATATAAGACCTATGTTAAACATACCACTCACGCCTATACTCTTCTTTGTTGAGCGACAGTGCCGTCTGTGGGCCTGTGCTCCAGCACCATGTGGTGCCCTGTCAGGAACTCAGGCTGTCCCAATGGAAGAGCTACTCGTAGGTGGAGGGCTGCTGGAACCCACCTGCTACTGAACAACACTGCAGACCCTAAAAACCGTCCGTTGGAAATCACATTAGGGCTTAGTCTGCGCCTCGGAGAATAATTCCGTAGCCGCATAATCGCCCCCACTCTACTTGAGGGATGAAGAGAAGCACCAGGCTCCGTGATTCCCATGCCAGGATGGACGACCTGAGTGGGCGGGGCTGCCGCGAGCTCTGGTGATGCTCAGGGAAAGTAGGCGGGGCTCCCGCGGGCTGTGATGATGCTGGGGAAAGTGGGATGGCTGCTTGTGCCAGCACTGGTGGGCCCTGTCAGTGTTTCAGGCCTTCTGCTCCTCTCCCACCTGGACTCAACGCCCCACTTGTCAAATTCAACCCGGCCTGTGGCGTGCGGCACCCCTCCCCATGGGAGTGTTATATAGCTCACCATGTTGGACTCTGGAATAGCCAGGTGTCTTATTCCGTCTAGTAAAAAGTAAAAGGAGTGACCTATGCAGTTTGTTGTTAAGGTTTGCAGGGACCTCTGCTTTCCATGTCTGTCTCAGGAGGAGCTCCGTGCTGCTGCCGTGGGTAAGAAGGTCACCGGTCTGGGTCTTGGAGCAAACCACAAAATGGAGCCAAGCCCCAACTGAGGAACACCTGTAAAGCAATGTGTAAAGCGTTAGCAGCCCCTGGGGCTTGGCAGTGGTTTGTTACTCAGTGGAATTAGCCTAAACTGACTGACACAGCCTTCCGAGACACTTCTCGAAGGACTTCATTTTGCCTCAGACCATTAACAGGGAGCATTCTGCTTTGCAACATCAGACGGATGAAGCAGCTGCATCTGTGCAGTGTATTTGCCTTTATGTGAGAAAAGGTAAAATGGTGTGAAGACCATTTCCTTGGGCTTTTAGTCACCAGGAGTTAGCCGTTTGTCCTTCTGTACAGTGGGAGAGATGGAGAGAGGGGCGTGCCCTGCACTTCACTGTCTTAGCCTTGGTCCCACTGTCACTTCATCCTTGGGGGCTTCCGCACAGGGTCATCCCAGAGCCAGGAGCTGTGTGGGAGGTAAGAGGGAGCCAGTCCAGAGCTCCAGACTCAGGAGGAAATAGAAAGAGTGGGCGGCAGTGCCAGCTGGAAAGGTCCCTGTCCGATTCCCTCTGGTTTCAGTCAGAAAGAGACCCCCGAGGAACCAGGCTCACATGAGTCAGAACCTGGCACTCTTTCAACTCAAGAAACCACAACATGAAATGTGTGGTCCTGGCCCAGTGAGCTAGCAGCAGCATCTTCTGGGGGACAAGTGTAGACCCTGCACCGCCAGACATGGAGCCTCTCGGTTGTCTCTCTAATGGTGACGGGTCAGGGGCTGCGTTTTACCCTTGCTATGGTTCCTAGCCACCCATCCCTCTTCTAGGGCCTGGGTCTCCCGAGACTCAGTTAGGATTCCCTAAGGGGGCATGGTGAGCACAGAGTCACTGTGCTTTCTCCACAGCAGGCCCAGGGTAAGCTCTGAAGCTATCGCTCTCACTCGTCAGGGAGTAACGCTTTCTAGTTTCTCTCACATGGCTCTTGCACAATAGGGTTAAATGGCTACCAGTGCCCCCCCCCCCCACTCCCCAGGAAAGGGAACAAACGCTTCCTGTTACCCCGCCACACCTTGTCATGACGTGTTTCCTGCTACTGGTGCATGATGGGCCTGGGAATTCTTCCCTGAGGAGAGGACTGGGTGCTGCTGAGGGTTTTCCCAGCATCTCAGGAGTTTCCAGCATGAAGTAGGAAGTGGGAACGCCAGGCACTCCTGGCTGGCGTTCATCTCTTCTCCTGAAAGATTCTGAGAGGCAGTCCCAGCTTTGGAGGGCAGCCTGCCTGCAGCCGTGCCCATGAGAAGGTCTGAGCTCCCAGGCACTCTGCTCCTGTGCACCTGCAGGGTCCAGGGTGTCAGCGTGGTGGGAGTCTAATTTCTCTCCAGAACCTTTGGAGAAAAATTTCTTGTCCAGAGCCCTGGTGAGTTATAAATACATGACACGCACCAGCAAAGGGTAGCTGAAGTCTCAGCCACAGCCACTGCACAGGAGAGACTGGCACCATGGCAAAGTCATCACCAAGCTCTACAGCCCCTGTGACTCGGAGCTCTTAAACCTGGGGTGGTGAGGAGTGCGACATCCTTTCCAGCCCAATTTGCAGTTCAGGTAAGAGAAATTCACGCTGCTGTTAGTAACACAGATGGCAGAGTAGGCCTTTGTGCGCCTATCTCAGGCGGAGTAGGCCTCTGTGCACCTGTCCCAGGAAGAGTCAAGGCAGGAACCTGGAGAAAGGAACTGACGTAGCAGTCATGGAGGATGCTTCTCACTGGCTCCTTCCTCATTGGTTCCTCATCTTGCTGTCTTGTAGAACCCAGGATCGCCAGCCCATGTGTGGCATTGTCCCCTGTGACCTGTGTTCTCCCACATCAGATATCAATGAAGAATGCACCATGGGCTTGCCCGCAGGTCAGTCTGGAGGGGGCATTTTCTTAGTTGATGTTCCCTCTTCCAAAATGACTCTAGCTTATGTCAAACTGACATAAAACTAGCCAGCGCAGCTATACATGCTATTCAAAAGTTTTAAAGTGTGTGTGTGTGTGTGTGTGTACTATGTGCATGCTTGTGTGGTATGTGTGCACATGGGTACATATGTGTGTGCATGTGTGTGGTCTGTATGTGTGCATGGGCATGTGCATGTGTACGTGTGGTGTGTGTGCATGTGTATGTGTGGTGTGTGTGCAGGTGTGTGTGCATGCTTGTGTGGTATGTGTACACATGTGTACATATGTGTGGTGTGTGTGCATGTGTGTGCGCATGCCTGCATGTGGTGTGTGTGTATGCACACGCGCGTGCATGCATGTACATGTGTTAATGACCATGAGTCACCAGCTCAGGCACTAGGTGAGGTTCAGGCAGGGAGTCAGTAAAAGCCCTCATCGCTGGTGGCTTTAAGCCAGTACAGACCTGTATGTATTTTTCTAGGTTTTGGGGTTTTGTTTTTGTGATTTGGCTGCTGTAAGACATAACTGTTTGCACTCCTCTGTACTCCCTTGACTTGTGCGTGGCCTCAGAGGGAGCAGGAAGGGAAAAGGCTTTGGGAGGAGGTTGGGAAGGAAGGCCTTGCCCCTTCTTGCCCATGCCCTGTGCTGGTTCAGCACTCCTGCCTGGGTGTGGTCTGCAGTGAACACACAGCACACCAACACACCAGGGCCTGCCTCCTCCACACATGGCCCAATACAGCAGAGAGTGGGGCAGTCCACGAAACACTGCAGCGTGTTTACAGCCGGGATACTGGGGCCCATAGAACATGTGAGAAACCCTGAGGACACAGAATGCCCAGGGCCCAGTCTTATTAGAGGCGATTACATGTAAAAATACCGTGCAATCCTTAGACCATGCCTACAAGGAATAAAAGGTTCTGCTTAGCACATCACCAGGGAGAACAAAGACAAGGAAGTGTGGAGAGAAAAACACACAGGACATGACAAGTTCACACACTGAGCACACACCATGACACACTCACTGTCCTTGCAGGGCATGGCGGAACATGGCCCCCATGTCACCACTGTGTACATAGCTGGGCAAAGTTCAGGACTGTTCCTGTCTTTATCCCTGGTATGAGTGTGTGTGAGTGCATGTGTGTGTGTGTGTGTGTGTGTGTGTGTGTGCGTATCTATGTCTGTGTGTGTGTCTGTGTCTATGTGTGCTTTAGTGCATGTGTGTGTGTGTGTGTGTGTGTGTGTGTGGTGTGTCTGTGGCCAACCTTGAGTGTCATTTCTCAAGAGCCATCCACTGTCTTTGTAGAGGCCAGAGGCTAATGTTGGGCGTTTTCCTGGATCCCTGGAAACTGTATCTTTGCGACAGGGTCTCACTGAACCCAGCACTTACTGCTTGTAACAAGCCAATGACCTCCCTGGATCTTCTAGCTCTGTCCATTCCCTGCCCTACAGTCACCACACCAGGTTGTTTTCCCCGTGGGTTCTGAGGGTCTGATTCTAGGTCCTCAGCCTGTGTGCTGTGCACTTCACTGAGACACCTCTCTCTCTCTCTCTCTCTCTCTCTCTCTCTCTCTCTCTCTCTCTCTCTCTCTCTCTCTCTTCTCTCTCTCTCTCTTCTCTCTCCTCTCTCTATCTCCAGTCTTACTTGGCTTTTTGAGACAGGATCTGTCACTGGGACCTGGGACTGGCCAGTGAAGTGGGGCTGGCTAGCCAGCAAACTCCAGGACCTTCCTGTTTCCGCCGGGGCTGGGATTACATGGCCACCCCGCCTTTCCTGGCTTTCCATGCGCGTGCTAGGCATCAAACTTGGGGCCACGTGCTTGCCCATCAGGCGTTTTACCAACCAAGCCTGTTCCCCGTCTCCTCTTATTGCTGTTCTTGAGGAACAATATACTGGCAACACCTCCGCTGTGGGCAGCTGGAAGAATAAACCCGGGGAGGGCAAAACCCCACGTGCAAAGCCGAAGCGGAGCAATGACTCTCTGGTGGCTGTTGAAAGATGTCTGCCCCTCTGAGGTAACACTAATGATACTACTGTGTGCTTACCCACTCTGACCCAGCCTCACAACTGCCTTCAAGACTTGGCAGCGCCTCGTGAAGTGCGCCTGTGACCGTCCAACCCTTTCCTCCATGTTCCCCTCCAGGCACCACAGGCCACGAACTCCTGAACAGCAGTTCTCCCAACAAGCCTCAGACTTCTAGGTGGAGGCTGAGAGGCACAGACTGCTCAGCTCACTGGCCCGTGGTTGGCAACATCTCTGGCCTCACTTAGAAATCACTCAACCAGAAGTAGCAGGCTGGGCATAGACACTGAGCCCTGAACAGAAAAGCAAGAGGCTAAGGAAGGAACGGAGCCTCCTAGACCTGGTTATGTTTAGTGTTTCCCTCCCACAAACCAACTAGTAGCTTCCATACTCCATAGATTTGACCTATAGTGTTAGCAGCCTGCCGCTAACCTGCCATGGGCCCCGGCACCATCATCTCATGCATGTTTGTTCAGCATCTCCTGTGGACCAGGGATCCCTGTAGGTGACAGGGAATCAACCCAGAAGAAGACAAAGATCGAAAAAGACAAAGATCTCCCTCACAGAGGTGAAACCCCATGGAAAACAAAGTCCACAAGCACACTGCATATGCTCTAAACATTAAATAGTAGGGAGGCTATTAGGGTGAGCAAAGCTAGAGCTGGGGAGAGTCACAGAGCCAGGAAGGACGGGTGGTGTTCTCAATGCAGAGGTTAGGAAAGGTCTTTGTTAAGGCTTGAAGAATGCCACCCCTGAGCTAAGATGTGGGGTCCAACCCACACTCTGGGAAGAGGAGCCCTTTTTAAAGATAGTCTTCACATACATAAGCGCATTACAGGGGGCTTTCAGGGTGGGTCCCAGTATAACTAATGTTCTTCTTCTAGCTAAGTGCGGAGGTTTGGAAGGCAACGTGGCCAGGAAGAGGAGCACAAGAAAGTTCTGGAAGGCAGCAGACATGATGACCCCTCTGTCTGCCAAGCTGCACAACAGAGGTGAGGATTAGGACCACAAATAGAACACAGAGGAGAAAGGACAGCTAGCGGTGCTCCCAGACCTCCAGTCCCACCCTTCCGTCACACCACCAAACTAACTGTCACCTTACAGAAAGGAAGTGCGTGTCGCCTCCTATAACTGTGCCCTTGAAGCACTCCAGTGAAGGCTGGGCATGCAACAGAAGGTTTGCTTAGCGTGCCCCACGTGCGGATTCAATTCCCAGCACCTAACATGGGCATGGTGGCACAGGCCTGTAGTCTCAGCTCTTGGGAGGCAAAGCAGGAAGACCAGAAGATTCCCAGCAGCCTCAGCTACATGCGACCTTGTGAGGCTTCTGTTTTCTTTTTCTTTTTTTTTAATTCTTTTTAATTTTGAGATTATAATTATATAACTTCTCCCTTCCTTTTCCTCCTTTCAAATACCACATACCCTTCCTTGTTCTCTTTAAAATTAGTGGCTTTAAAAAAATTCACTGGTATGTGCGTGTGCTTGTGTGTGAGTGTGTGTGTGAGTGTGGGCTGACCTTTTGATGTAAAATAACCACTTGCTGTGCTGTGTCTTGGCCGGTACTTCTATCCTCGGCATTCCTTAGTTGTCGCTGTGTGGGATGGAGCCCCTGGGCTTTCCCTCACTCAGCACACCGAGTGAGTGTCTGCTGTTGTCTTTTCTCAGCCTGCGTGTAGGCAGTCATGCTGGTGAGACTCTACGGTGTTGCTTCTGATGTTCCTGAAAGACACAGGTTCACAGCAAACTCCCCGATCCTCCCTCCGGCTCTGCAGTGACCCCTGAGCCTTAGGCGTGGGGTGTTCTGTAGGCATCTGCATGGGAACTGGGCTCCACACTCTGTGTTTTGATTGGTTGTGGTTCCTGTATCGATCTCATTCGTTGGAAAGAGACGTCTCCTTGGTGAGGGCGGAGAACTACACTTACCTGTGTCCTTATGTAAGGGTGCGTAGTCAGAAGGGGGTGGGAACTGTGCTGGTATAGTAAGGTGGTATTGTAGGCCCTCCTCCAGCACCCATGACGTCACTAGGTGGCCGGCTAGGTGTCTGTCAGTGGGTATGGCTTTCCTCTTGTTGATCAGGTAGGGGGTTTTCTGGTTTTGTTTTTGGGTTTTTTGTTTTTGTTTTTGTTTTTGATTTGTTTTGTTTTGTTGCTTTTTTGTTCTTGTTGTGGATGCTGTTTTGATTTTTTTTTTTCAAGACCGAGTTTCTCTGTATAGCCCTCGTAGCCCTGATACTCTCTCTGTAGACCAGGCTGGCCCAAACTTTGGATTCTTTGAGCTCTGCCTTCCGAGCACTGAGATTGCAGGCATGTGCTCTGCAGCGCAAGCTCTCCTCAAACTCACTTTGTAGCTGGAGATACAGTTGACTCCTCGGTCCACCTCCCTCTGCCTCCTGGAGTCTGGGATTAAAGGTTTTTTTTACCTACAGTGGATTCACTATGGCAGCGAGTGCTCACTTGCTGGCACCATAAGCTTTGTCCTAGTAGTAACTAAGACATTCGCGACATCTGGTGGGCACATGGTGATCCTGCACATAACTGAAGTCAGAAATTGTGTTCAGAGAGGCCCTGGTTAAATCAGATGGCACACGTGGCTGCTGTTCCTACAAAGCCTGGGTCAGCGTGATGAGTAGAGCTCTGCAGCGCTACTGAGATGAGGCCCTGAGAGTTACTTTTTTTTTTTTTAAACAATGCAACACACCCCTTTTCTTTTTTAAATACAGATGTCTTATGGGTAAGTAGCCCAACTGGAAAAGGTCCCATCCCACCGCTCACCCACTGGAGGAGTGGAAATGCCTACCAGGCTCCCCAGAGCTGCATCTGCCCTGCACCCTGCCAAATCTCACTTCTGGCTGCTCCCTGACTCCAAACGCACCCTGCGAGAGAGACTTCTGGCTAAACTCAGGGCTGAACCTGTGAGATACACAATGTCCTGTCTCTGCGGAGCTTGAGGATCACAGGGTGGCCTTCCTCTGTCTGCATTCTGTGGCTCCTCACTGAAATGACTCTTTTTCACGTTCTCAGTTCTCAGTCCCTGAATGTCCCTCGTGGGCCCATGGCCTGTTCTGGTCACCCCACCTGGATGGGGCTCATCCCCAGCCAAGAGAAGACATCTGAAATGGCCAGCCTCCTCCAGACATCAGCTTGTCTCCGTGTGTGACCAGACACACATGTAGGGTTTTGTGCGATTATTGAAAGAGCTATGGTCACCGTCTCAGATTCCATAAAGGATACATTTTTCTACCCAAGAGGACACCATAAGGGGGTGTGAAGATGACCAGTGACTCCTCACCCCGAGTGAGGCAAGGAGCCATGGACCTGTTGGGGTGCCAAGAGAATCCTTCCAGACTCTTCCCAGCATCCTGCTGTCTGTCTGTCCCCAGAACTGGTGGCAATCCCAACACACTCCTGAACATCATTTGTGACTGTGAACGGAGTCACTGTCCCGTGGGTTCCTGCAGCCACACCTGAGGCCCTGGCACCATCAGCCCGTCCTTCCTTAAGGCTTTGGAACAGAGTCCCACTCAGAGGAGACCAGATGAGGCTCAGCAGGCTGTGCTCAGGGTGTCCTCTCATGGGCTGGGGGTGCTAGGAATCTGTCCCCTGCTCCGCCATGCCAGACAGGGGCCAGAAGCACAACGCTCACACCAGATGCAGGCGTCTTCCCGTCCTCCTCTCCACAAAAAGTGGCTTGACAGCAGGTCTAGAAGAGAGAAACCATCACACACACACAAACACACACTCATACATGCACACTTACACACATGCACGCATGCATGCACACATGCGTGCACACACACAGGCATGCGCGCGCGCACACACACACATACACCGGGCTTCTATCCTTCCAGCTGTTGTATCAGCCCCAGTGCTTGTCCTTCCAGGTCATTTGTTCTTTGATGTGGGTGGAGTCTGTGGCGCCCCCTTCCCTTCCTTTTCCTCCCTCCCCCTCCCCCCCACCATCCCCCTTTTGAGACACAGTCTCTCTCTGGAGCCTGGACTGTCCTAGAACCCACTTTGTAGACCAAGCTGGCCTTAAACTCTTCCTCCTCCCTAGTACTGGATTAAAGCCATGGGCTACCAATGGCTGTGGCCACATTTTTCCAACAAGGCCACAGGTCCAAATGCTACCCAACCTCCAGATCTGGAGAAGCCTGCGTTTCCTATTGTGTCTAAAGGCCACTAAGTTCCCAGGACAAAGCCAAATAGGGCCTGGAAGCCAAGAGGCATCCACAAAAATGGGGATAGATAAACAGGCATTTGGGGACAGCGGACAGGAGGTGCGGGACGCTGTCCCGTCTCTGTCTGGCCATGCCTGGACACTTTAAATAGTCCTTGTGTTTTGGAGATGCCAGCTCTGTCTAGATCTGAGTTTGGCTGTTGAGGGACCAGCCACAGTGGGATGCACGGACAGGAAACAAGGCGTCCTATCAAGCGACAGGTAGTGGACTTCATAACCAGGTGTGTTGGCTCCTACCTATCACCCCAGAACTTTGGGGGCTGAGGCAGGAAGAGTGCTGCTAGTTTAGGTGCCACATAGTTCCAGATCCGACTGTGTAACAGACTGAGACCCAGACTCAAGACCTAATTAAGTAAATGAAACTAATGCTTTCTGCATTTCTTAATTCAACTCAAAGTCCTTTCAATATGACTCACACTCCTTTTTTATGTGTGATTTTTCTTTTCTTTCTTTCTTTCTTTCTTTTTTTAAATAAGTGTCCTTGCTGGGCACGGGTGGTGCCTGCCTTTAATCCCAACATTTGAGAGGAAGAGGCAAGCAGATCTTTGAAATGAGCTCAAGGCCAGCCTACTCTATAGAGCTAGTTCCAGAACAGACGGGTCTACACAAAGATACTCTGTCTCAAAAAGAAACGGACAAAAAGTTACCAGTCTCCTGGGTTTCTACTACATTTATTTTTATTTATTTTGTGTGTATGTTAGGGATGTGTGTGCCATGTCTGGCGACAGTGTTCAGGAGCAGGTTCTTCCCTCCCACCATCTGGGTTCCTAGGGCTGCTTGTGGGTTGTCAGACGTTAGCAGCACGTGCCTTACCTAAGGAGCCACCTCACTGGCCAGTAGGGGTGTTTAAATGAAGGAATTCTGTCAGTTCAGAGCTTCTCAGTAACTCCAGCTAGAAACCGAAAATAAACATCTTCTTTATTTGTTTTTGTTGTTATTGGTTTTGTCTTGTTTTGTTTTTGGTTTTGAGACAAGATCTCACACTGTAGTCCAGGCTGGGCTGGAACTCGCTATGTAGCCCAGGCTAGCTTAGAACTTGTAACGATCTTTCTTCAGCTACCCCAATGCTGACATCACACACTGGCATCACGTGACTCTGCTCTTACGATATGGACCATCGTACAAAGGAAAGCTCTGAGTTGGGGGCGGGGCCACAGCCAGACCTCAGTTTGTGGACTTAGATGAGCTTTTATTACTTCATAATTTTGTCATCTATGGAATTAATCTAAGTTGGCTAACCACCCCAGTCTGCCTGGGTGGAGAGATTTCCTACGGCACAGGAAATTTCCGAAGTAAAACCTATGAAGTACATTTAATGAGTGTATCATCTAAAGAAAAGATGAAGAAAACAAAAAATGCACAAAGGGTCACATTCAATGGCCCTGGATGTCACACACACACACACACACACACACACACACACACACACACACACACACACACACACACACACAAAACCTCCTAACATAGTAAAGAGAAAGCACTTTAAATGAAAATACAGTCTATCTCAGGGCATGGGAAGGCAGGTTCAGGGGAGCTAAGGAAACTGGGGGTGAGCTGCAGCAAGTGAGGGGTGTAAATCAGGGATATTACACGTTTGTCTTATTCTTATTTTACAAGGAAACTGAAACACGCTTATGGTTCCCTTAACGTACGCTGTCCACAGTGCCGGGGGAGTGGGGGGGGCGGACACTAAGATGACCTCACACATCCAGGTTCTGTGTGTGAGAAAACTGACAGGTTCAATGTGTTTCAGGCGCCCTCTTGTGGCCATGTGCTCAAAAGGCATCCCAGCCATTTCAGCCGTGCAGGCAGAAAGGTAGGTGCCCAGGCAGGTAGCTTGATTCGCCCGCCCTCGTTCAATCTACTTCTTCCGGTTTTCGTTCTGTTTCCTGTGCATTGGATTCTGCTGTTCACAGACTAGTTCACTCCCTCCCTCCCTCCCTCCCTCCCTCCCTCCTTTCTTTCCTCTCTTCCTCCCTCCCTTCCTTTCGTTTTACTTTTTATAACCTCAAGAGGAAAACACGAGACGTCAGACCACCTGGAGAAGACTGAGGCCCAGAATTTCTATTAGCACAGGGCCACGATGTGGGGTGTTTGCTGCTAAGCCTGCAGCCCCCTTTTCCTTTATTAGGTAATAATACTCTGCAGGAGAACACAGATTTGAACCAGACAGCTGCACCAGGCAAAACACATCCAAAACGACAGCTAAGTTAGCTAAGTTACACTAAGTGAATTTTAGCCAGTTTCAGAAGGCGCCACATCCCGTTAACTGGGCTCTAAGGAGGAAGCTAGCAAACCTGCAACCAACTGACTGGCTGATTGTCTAGGCTGGAGCCAACCTAGTCACTTTCAGGCTTCACGTCTGTTTCCTGTGTGTGTTGCTATTATTCAAAGACCCTGTCCTGGCTGGAGGGATCCCAACTCTGTTACTGCACTTTTCCCAGTTAGACCTGTCAAGGCATCTTGTTTTGTTTTTTGTTCACATGTCTTCATGTTTGTGTGTGTGGTGCTGGAGACAGAATCCAGGGCCTCTCCAGTACTGAACTCTGCTGCTGAGTTATACCCACGGAAGGGACGTGGAGCTGGGCTGGGTGCCAGCTTGCTGCTCCCTGCTATAACTACGGAAGTTAGCTAGCAGCTGGCCCGAGGAGCACTCTGGGAAGCCAGGTAGTATTGTGGGAGTGCAGTTAACCCCTCGGAGCCTGCACAGGACACGGGGCAACTGCAGACGCCAGCCCATCCTGTTGGAGTGATCCCATCAGGCACCGAGTGGCACTGGTGGACCATGCTCTGCAGATGACCTCCACTTCCCAGACGAGCAGAGTCAATCAGCCTTTCCTTTTATTTATTTTGTTTTTTAAGAGAGGGTCCCATTCTTCAGTGTGGTCTGGATCTCACCATTTAGCCCTGGCTGGCCTCAAACTTCCCATGATCCTCCGGGCACCAGCCACCACACCTAGCTAGAACAGCCTTTACAACAGCACAGGGCCTCTGAGGTTGGGGAGCCCCCACTCCCCAGCTCAGGCTGGCTCGTACCTTGGGAAGACTTCAGTCTCCTCTGCAGCAGCTCAGGGCTGAGACAGTAAAAGGAGAGAGTGGCTCTCTGCACGTGAGCGTGAACACTGGGGAAGATTTGGAACTGTCGGTCACCTCTCCTCCCCTGAAGGACAAAGAGAGGTGAGAAAAGTAACATCCCTGAAAAAAAAATCTTTTCCTGTTTTAACATGGAGGCTGGGAGGGCGAGGACGAAGAGCTTCATTTATTTCCACTCGTTTCGGCTGCTTTAATGAGCCTCACACCCAGAGCAAAGCACTCACAGGCCATTTGGAGGGTAGATAAGGACCGTTGGTAATGGGCAGAGGTACTTACAACCAGGGCAGGCTAGGACAGTCCTGGAAGGCAACTGCGTCCTCCACAGAGAGCTTTCAAGGTGAGGAGAGCTTCATCAGAGCTGAACACACCATTGCCTCTGGATCCCCCCATTTGGTTCCTGTCCAGATCAGTGGTGACCAGGAAGAGTGGCCATCTGTCCACTGTTTCTTAGGCTCCAGCTGGGGCCAAACAGGCTTGGCATGTCCCCCCTCACTACCCTGCTGCTCGGGTCTAGCGCCCCCTTGTGGAGGCTGTGTATAGGATCACGTTAGTCTCCTGTAGTAAGTGGCAGGCTGTGGCGCTTTGCAGACTCTTAGTGCCATGGACCAGACCACCACCGTGCTAAAGAGCCACAGGCCAGGGGTCTTGAGCTACATGGCTTTTCCTGGGTTCTGGACACAGGGCAGAGTGAGATTTCGGGGTGTGCTGACGCTCCGCTCTCTCTGAAGGCACTATGTCTCTCTTGGCTTCCGAGAGTTCAGTGTTTAACACCAGCCTTCATGTGGAATTCCCCTTGAGTGCTTGTCTAACTCCAAGTCTCCCCTCCATGAAGACATTAGCAAATTAGGGGCCCATTGGTTCCCAGCAGTGCCATATCTACAGTGAGTGGCCCTGTAGGGACACATTCTGGTCCTGGGAGTTAGGACCTACCTGTGCACGGGATTATTAGAGACTCCATCACATAACATCCCTCGCCAACAGATAAATGACAAGTCTGAAGCCCAGAGAAGTTAAGTAACCTGGCTGGACAGAGACCAAGGTGGCACTGTGTCACCCGAGGGCTTGCCAAGCAGCTGCTGTGTCTCCTGTAGCGCACCAGGGCAGCAGGTATGGGGTAGGGCAGGAGTGTGCGCATTTCTGAGAAGTTCTAGTGGACAAGGCTGTTGGTACAAGAAGACACTGCAAGCTGCTCACCCGTCAGCTATCAGTGGCCGTTACACACAGAAATCACCGAGAAGCACTAAGCTCATTCCAAGAACTTAGGATTCCGTTAGTCTGGGAGGGACCCAAGAATCTACTGTACACAGCTGATTCTGAGCTACATGCTTATGGGTCCCACCTCCCACTGACAGGGTTCCCAATGCGGGACTGGCCCCAGGAGCTCCAAGCTTATGCCTGGATCCACCCTCAAGGAAATTCTCATTCTGAGAGGTGTGCCTTAAATCACTGTTATTTTATTTATTTTAGGTTCTTGTAGGTGCTCAAGCCTATACAAAAATTTGAGACCCTCTGCCACAGTGCCAAGGCTAGTAAAAAGCTGCCAGAGGCCTGTCGAGCAAGTGAAGCGAACTGCAAGTATCCTTTCCTCTAGGGCTACAGGGCCCACTGGTGGGCATTCTGCAATTCGCGTATGGTCCTCTTGGGCATCTAGTGCCACTCAGAGGAGAGACCACTTTGATTGCCACAGTGCTGCTCACTACTTAAGGCTACTACTAAGCTTGACCCTTTAAGGCTGCCTGTGCCTTCCAGCCATGCAGTACCCTGTTGCTTCGGCAGGTGGCAGTGTGGTCAGGAAAGTGAGCGGGCCAGATTTCCTGAAGCCCGAGGAGCAAGAAAGAGCTGTAAACAGTCACAGTTGACAACTGGACCGAGATGTAGGTCCTGTAGCTGCTTGCTGGGTCTCCCACGGATGTGGTGTTGGAGGTAGAGCGCCCTTCGCAATCCAGGGACAGGACATGAAGCAAACCCTACCGTGCTGGGAGGGTCCAAGGCCCCCACTCACCCTGGACCTGCTGAGCTCCAGTGTGTGGAGCAAGGAAAGGAGAGACGGTCCATTGTGCCTCCTTACCTGGCGTTGTGACCTAAGTGCCCAATACTAAACTCTGTGTGTGTGTGTGTGTGTGTGTGTGTGTGTGTGTGTGTGTGTCCAGAAGTTAGGTTGTATACACTGTGCACAATCACCAGAAACGAGATGTGTACATGGAGAATTTAGTTCTTACTAACTCCTGGCCAGAAATGTTCTATCTTGTCTGGAAACTCAAAAGAATTCCTAAGAGGTCACCCCCACGGCGCCACAGGACAGGCTCACATTTAAGGGGACTTAGCAGTTTCCTCGTTTGACATCAATATGAAGAATTTATGTGATATTAAGGATAATGACTGAGTGGTGGAGTGGACAGAGAGATGGCTCAACGGCTGAGAGAGCCTGCTACCCCCAAGAGCACACACTCACACACACACACACACACACGGACACACACACAAGGACACACACAAAGACACACACACAGACACACACACAAGGACACACACACAAGGACACACACACACACAAAAGGACACACACAGACACACACACACAAGGACACATACACAAGGACACACACACAAGGATACACACACAGACACACACACAGACACATACACAAGGACACACACACAAGGACATATACACAAGGATACACACAAGGACACACACACACACAAAAGGACACACACAGACACACACACACAAGGACACACACACAAGGATACACACACAAGGACACATACATACACACACAAAAGGACACACAAGGACACACACATACACAGACACACAAGGACACACACACACACACACAGGCACACACACAGACATACACAAGGACACATACACACACATTTTAATAACTATATATAATTACGCTATATGATGTCAGCTATGGACATCATATTTGTCAGCTCGTTTTACTTTTACTTTTTAAAAATTGATTGTGGTTTTATTTTTCATTTTATAACTGCTTTCATATCCCCAGCTCACATGTTAAGGTTCTGAGCAAAATATGAAAACAGTATCGCCTTTAGCAGAGGTTCTCAACTTCTTGACTCAGGGAGGTCAAGCTATCCTTTCCCAGGGGTCACGTATCAGACAGCCTGCATACTGATATTTGCATTATGATTCATAACAGCAGCAAAATCACCGTTACGAAGCAGCAACAAGATAATCTTGTGGTTGGCATCAACACAGCACGAGGGACTGTATTTAGAGGGCCACAGCATCAGGAAGGCTGGGAGCCATGGTCCTGCAGCGACTTTCTCTGGTGAACACGGGCACACACTGTGCGTTTCCACGACATAACTAGCAAGGGGAGGAAGAAAATGCTCAAGAGAGGGAAAGCTGTGGAGAGGAGGCGACCTGGAGCTAAGGGCTGAGTGAGCAAGGAGAGCGACCCCAAGCGACCACTAACCAAGGACAAAGCAGTGAGCAAACTGCCAGTCTTACAGATACACAGAACCTTCTAACTGTGCTAGTCCTGCTCCCGAGAGCAATAGAGGCACTTGTTTCAGTTAAATCTTGCTTAATCTATAAGAAGATGAGCTAATTTTTAGTGTCACAAATCCTTGGAACAGAGCCATGGGGTCAGAAAAAGCGCAGTACTGGTAGGAGGGGCAGGGGGTGAGCCAAACATTTGCTACTATGGATTTCCAGGATGTTTCTGGTATTGGTTCATGTTTAAAACTTCTGTCACCCTCTGACAGGCACTTCCTCCTTAGTGCAGAGCCAAAGTCCAGCCCCAGGAAACAACCCACTTCTTTAAGGAAATCCATTTCTAAAATCCCCTGAAAACAAATGTAATGAAAAAGTGAGAGCTTGGAGGGTTTCTCTGTGAATGGCTTTCTTGCCACATTCTTTTTTTTTTTTATTCTTTAATTTTATTAATTTATTCATATTACATCTCGATTGTTAGCCCTTCCCCTGTTTCCTCCCATTTTTCCCTCCCTCCCATTTCTCTCCTTCTCCCCTCCCCTGTGTCTGTGACTGAGGGAGACCTCCTCCCCCTATATATGCTCTTAGAATATCAAGTCTAACTTGCTATCCTTCCTCTGAGTGCCACCAGGTCTCCCCATCCAGGGGACATGGTCAGAAAAGGTCTTGCCACATTCTTTATAATTATAGCTTATATAAAGATCTTTGAATTAGAAATTACTTTTAAAAACAAGAAATCTGTAAGATTTAAAATAGAAGCTGGGTCTGGTGATGCAGTCAGTAGGTACCTGGGGTACAGTCTGGAGGGTCAGAGTTCAAGGTCATCCTCAGGATGTGTATAGCCTGGTCTACATGGGATGATGTTATGAACAAAAAAGCCTAAAAATTAAGACAAAGTTGATGCTCTTTGTATTGAAGTCTCCCAGATGGACAGACACAGATAGAAAATTAGAATCTCCTGGCATTGGAAACTAGCTTTGATAAACCTTTGTATTGCTCTCACAGGGTTTCAGATGGGCTGCTTGAGCAAAGCAAAGGACGGAGACCACAGGGTCTAGTTTGTCCCATTTCTCCGAAGACTCTCAACTTCTTTGTCCCCTGGACACAGTGCATGGGGAGTCTCCAGGTCCTCCCAAGCGCCTCTACCCAATTCAAAGTCTTGGCCAGACAGCTGGCTTCCTCAAGAATACTCAAGAGGCTGTAGCCAAACCAGATTGTTTTTTTAACTTTCAATTTTCGTTAAACAGTAATTTGGGAGTCGGAAACACCCCCAACTTAACTTTCACAATGCTGTGACCAAGTGGCCACAAGCAGTCTCTGGAAAGCCAAAGCCAGCAGGTGACAGTGAACAAAGTAACAACCGTGGTGGTCAGCAAAGCTCAAAGAGCCAACGATGCAGCAGCGTGGCCAGCCGAGTGCTGCTGTGCTCTGCTGAGCCTCAGACGGGAGACCAACGTGCCCAGATTGGTGACATTTGGACAGGAGCTGCCTGAGCAGCTTCTGCACTGAGTGTTCAGGATGAGTGCTATGGTCATTAAGAATTAATGACAATGTCTAGCGGGAAGCCATTTGCCTGTGCTGACCTCAACTTGGATCAGGTGCTGGGGACAGTTCACCTAGGGCCGGGGAGTGGAGGTAGTGTGGCATTGTGAAAGGTAGCGGACCTAGTTCTTAGCCTCCCGGTTGCTTCCCTGCAAGCAGCGCCAAGGTTGGCATGTTTGTTACCTTGTTCGTCAACTTGAGGGGACTTAGGGTCACCTCAGAGACAAACCTCTAAGCCTTCCTGTGAGGGCATTTCCAAAGAGACTTAACTCTGTAGGAAGACACACCCTGGATGAGAACAGCGGCATCTCATCTCATGGGCTGGCATCCCAGGATGAGTGAAAAGCCGAAAGCAAGTGGAGCCCCAACACCCCTCTCTGTGTGGCCAGCCGCCTCAAGCCCTAGCCGCTGAGCTGGAATGTACCCTTAAAATGAGCCAAAATCACTTCTCTAAGTTGATTTTGTCCCAACAGTTGAGAAAAGTAAGACACTCAGTAAATGGCTCCACCGATTGGAAGTGGAACAGTAGAGTGACTATACTACCCTGGGCAGGTGAGACCAAGTGACCGCTGCTGTGAAGGGCTCCACAATGCCTCCACGGATGTGACCGGAGGTGTCACACAGATGGAAGTCCCACTAGCACTACGAGTTGTGACCTCCTCACCTCACCTGTGAAGGAGAGATAAACCTGTTTTTTAGGATTCTAAGTGCAGAATCGGAACGGTCTCGTGAGAGAACAGGTGAGGTTAATTCACTGGAAGAGCAACCACCTGAAAAACCAGCTGAAAAGATCCCGTGACCAGACTCTGGGAGGAGGTATATGAGTGAGCCCAGAACTGGAGGCGGGGCTTTTTGGAGAGTTGGGATAGATTTGGCTGTTCATCGCTGCACTTCAAGATGTTCCTGGAGAGAACTGCTCGAGGGAAGGCTTCTGGGCTCCAGCTCCTGCTGAGGTTCTGGGTTCTGGTTACCCCAGGTTTCAACGGAAGAAATCCTGTGGCTCACGCCCAGAGAATCATTCCTCAGAACTGATATCCTTATGGTTTTGTTATTGTGTCCATTAATCCTCATTTCCTATTGTTTTGGTTAGTCGGGTTATAAGTGACATATGCTCAGTCACTAAGTTGTTAATAAAATATATTGGTTAATAAAATTGAGCCTACACACCTGTCCTTGCTAATGGCATGTCAGCATGTGAGGACTAATGCTGTGGGGTCCCTTTGCCTTTTGGACGTGATTCCACAGTTGAAGCAAGAGACAGAAGTGCCTGGAAAGCCTGTTAAGACTAGACACGCTTCACAGCTCTCTTAGTTCTGGGAATTTGGCCTGGACCTCAACCAGGTACTTGCAAGGGCAGGATGACTGGTAAGCACATGGTAGCCGTGCCCAAATGACAGAACTGGTGCAGTGCACACAAATGGATGCCCAGGGAGTTCTGGCCAGCCTGCAGAGTGCAAAGCTTAAAACTAGAGTAAGGTTTTCCTCATCCACTAAGTTTTCAATCCCCTTAAATCAATGTCCGGAGAGCATTGCCAACCCAAGGAAGCGCACGCCTCCTCCACTTACAGCGGGGCTTTGTCCTGACACATCGCATTATAGTTACAAATATTCTAAACCGGAAATGCACAGGAGACATCCGACCTCCAGTGTCACACTTCACCTCAGAGGAGGGCTGGAGCTCCTGGTGATTACCTGGTGGCTAGGAGCTGTGGGGCTTCTGCAGTTGCCCAGGGTCATAAGAGATAGCATGACCTGTTGCCAGACCATCTCTTTCTTTCACCATCATTAATTAAGACTGTCATAGTGGAGTGACTGTCTGTTGTCACTACCTGCTCTCTGGAATGATCTTTTTCCAGGTTATTGATATGTTTCTGTTGGTTGTCATGCAGCCCAGCTATAGTTTTCTGTTTATTTCTATTGTACCGTCCTCTAGCCTTAAACTTTCCAAGCCAGTGGCCATCCTCTCTCTCCTTAAATTTTTGTTCCATATTGGGAAAATAAGAACATTTCTTCATGGGTCAAATAAGAGAGTCCTTTCCAGGAATAGCTGTTGCTTTGGAGGCTTGCTAGGCGTCGCAGATTATCACAGTAAGCACACATATTGTGGAACATTGATGTGAAAGAGACGGACAAGGGGGGAACTAGAAAACCACTGCTCCACACGAACAGGATTTCCCCAGTGCTATTTCATGCCTCAATTTGTTTGTGTCATTGTGTGTGGCTCAATGCTGGGTGGACGTGGTGCACTAAGACCACATGGTCAAACAGGACACTATGGCCTGACTTTGTGTCTGTTTCTTCAGGGTTTCCAGGGCTCTGGTCAGTGTCCCATGGCGTGCCTGAAGCCTTGAGTGTTGGTTAACAAACACATGACTCTCTAAGCCACACAGAAATCTCTATTCCTGTCTGGGAGTTGAGGAGGTGGCTGGGTGGGCAAAGTGTCCCTCCCCAAGCATGCATTCCTGAGTTTGTGTCCCCAGCATAAAAGTCTGTAATCTGGGAGCATGAGGTGGGAGATCTTGGGGCAGGACTCACTGGCCAGTCAGTCTAGCTCAAAGGACAGGCTCTGGGCTCAATGAGACCACCTCAAATAAAAAAGTGAGGGACAATGGAGGAATATCACAGGATGTTGGTTTCTGCCCTGTATACCGAATGCATGTAACACACACACACACACAGACACACACACACATGCACACAAGAGCATACACAAATGCACACACACATGCACACATGCATGAGTACACACATACATGCACACATGCACTGCATGCACACATGCACACACGCACTGCACATGCATACAAATGTACACATGCATGCGCGCGCGCACACACACACACGCATGTGCATACACGATGTAAGCATACAGTCACTCTAATGTAGCCAGGGAGCAATGGGCCAGACAACTCCCACTCTCTTGCCTAGCAAGCTCACAATTTTCTACAGCAAGGAGAAAAGGAGCACACGACCTGCTTCCGAAGTGCTTGCTCCAGTGCCGTGGAAACTCGGTCTCCACCTTCGTTTCTGTGAACATATCTCTGTAGTCTCCTGGGCTTGTGCCCAGAGGACTCCACAGCCTACCACGGAGACACCTGCACATCCACGGTTACTGCCATTTGGTTCTCAATAGCAAGTAGGTAGAATCATACTAGATGTCCATTGACAGATGGACAGCTAATGAAACTGTGGTTCATATGCACACTGGCGCTTTATCCTGCTGTAAAGAAAAGCAGATATTCAGGAAATGGATGAAAATACAAAATGCTATATTAAGTGAGATAGCCCAGGCTCCCCGTATGTGTGAACCCTACCTTCTAATTTTAGTGTGTGTTTATGTGGGTGGGTGTGAGCAGAGGACAGGAAATCAGAAGGGGGCCCATGCAAGGAATAAAAAGCAATTGCAAGGGAGGGATGGAAAGGGCCTGTGGTGGTTTAAATAGGAATGGCCCGTAGGCTCATATGTTTGAATGTTTGGTCGTGAGGGAGTGGCACTACCCAGAGGCACTGGGAAGTGTGGCCTTGGTGGAGTAGGAAGTGTGTCACAGGGGGTGGGACTTGAGGTTTCAAGGGCCGGAGTCAGGCCCAGTGGCTCTCTCTCTCTCTCTCTCTTCCTGACAATGTGAACGTAGAACTCTCAGCTACTTCTCCAACATGGGTCTGCCTTCGCGCCACCATGCGTCCCGCCATGACGATAATGGACTCAACCTCTAAACCGTAAGAAGTGCCAGTCAGAGGCTTCCGTTTGTGAGAGCTGCTGTGGTCACAGTCTGTTCACAGCAGGAGAACAGTGACTAAGTGAGGCCCTCAGACAGTGGGAAGTGGACTGCTGTGGGTGGAGGAATCCACGTGGGTGGCACGGTAGACAGAAAGCGGGGGAGGGGGTGGGGGAGGGCGGATGTAGAGGTGGGGCGGAAGAGGAGGGCTGAGCAACAGGAAAGGACGAACAAAGATGCCGTAAGAACGCCTATGTTACTTTGAAGGGGAGTTCTGTTGTTGAATCCAAGAAGGAAAGAGGTTCTGTTTCCCACTAAATCATTAACACCTGAAGAGGTAGGTGCAGGTCATTAAATACATAGAATGTATCAACTATTCTGACCCCTCCCACCTCCCGCTGACTCACAGGGCCTTTCTCTCTCTGCTCACACGGAGACCCCACCCCCTCTAGTGCTTTAACAGAATCGTCTAAACATCTGTACATGGTGGCACTTTGAGGACAGTGTTCACAGTGGCTTAGTAGAAAAGAGCCAGGAAGGGTATGGCAACTTCGGTCTTCTTAATGCCGGGAGAATTCTTGAAGGCTATCCACATTATGTTAATATTTTCTGTCTCCATATTCTAAAAATAAGTCAGGTCTGGTATCTTTCATATTGTAAAAGTCATTGAGCATAAGTGTGCAGATTAAAGTTTTCACCATCCTAATAAGAAAGGTGATAAATTCATTGAGAAACATATTGGCTGCTGTCACTCATTTTAATTTAGGACAGAAACTCTAAAAATGTTTAAGACCATTCATCTTTAAAAATGTTGAAAACATATGAAGTAAGATTTCCCAGGGGTCTATTTAAGACAGTAATCTTACCGTCTGCGAGGTTCCTAGAAAATAAATGTGTGGCCATGTGAATAAACACACACACACACATTTTATACATATATGTAAATGCCATGTAAATATAATGATGAATTTTTATTTTGGGAAAAAACAGATTATTGGCGTAGCAAACCTTTGGTTAAAAATTCCTAAAGCATTGGCTCTTAGATGGTCCATGAACCATCTGGGGACTTGTTTTTTGTTTGTTTTGTTTTGTTTTCTAAAAAAAGCAAATCCTAAAGTTTTAAATTCCCAGAGTGCCTGACTGGATAGGTTTTAAATATCTATATTTGAAACACAGTAGTAGTCAGTATATATATATATATATATCCAGCTGTGTTTGAAAGCCACCATGTTTAAAATATGTTTGCCCAGTCCTAAGACATGAAAAGCCATACCAGCTGCCCCACAATTATAGTGACCATGGCTACAGCCACTGAGCTATTGTTCTGTCTTAGACCTGTGCAAAGTGTCTCGGAATATCTCCTTGGATGAAATATGTAGTTACTGAGAGCCTAGAATTGATTTGACCTTGAGGTCATCTACCTGAAATTGAAAGTGCGTCTTTGACTTTAGGAGAATGTTTTTACACTGCATAGTGTATAATCTGTCCTTTAGAAGGTGTACCTCGGGTTCCTCACTCTTGCTTTCGGCCAGCTTTGGTGGCCTGTCATTGCCATGGGCAGAGATCAAAACTCTGAAGAACGGTTCCTATTGCTCGTGTGTTGCTTTAGTACCATGGGATGGAGGGGGAAGAGGAGGGAAAGAGGGCTGTGACACAATAAAATCTCTCAAATAGACAGTTAAGAGACAACACTGAAGATAACAGAAAGTTTATTGTTAAAACACAAAAGAAAAGGGTGCAGTTTTGACACGTGAGCTAATAGTCTGTCCTTAACTGTATTATAGATTCCTTTGTCATGTTGATAGAAAGCATGAAAAAATGCCTCAAAATACATCACAGGAGGGCGGGAGCTAGGCAGACAGAGAGAGTCACCCTTTAACATAAAACTGGCTGTGTCCCAGTAAGTTGAAAATACTGTGAACTAGAAACTCACTGCAGTAGGAAGCCCACCCACCAGCTCAGCTTAGCAGGCCAGCCCAGTGTAGACACTGGGATGCTCACCGTCCAAGACCAGCACTGGACACAGCGGTGTGCTCTGTCACTGGCATGCAGAAGACCCGAGTCCACACAAGCACTGGCTGCCGGTCGCCTCTGCCCCAGAGCGAAGTAGAAACACGGTAATTTGAACCACCACAACTCAGACACTAGAGAAAACAGGCTCCGGTAAAGGGCCGTTTCAGCTTGTTTGCCTTACCAGTGTTACTGTGCAACTGTGCTGACACTGTCACCATCCTTACTCCTTATTTTCATGTACAAGGCAGAATGATTTCCAGTCCTTAATTGTGGGCCACATCCCAAAGGACAATCCTGGGCCAATCCTTACGATGTGGATGCAGGACCAGCTTGTCAGGGGCCACATCCGTGATGGAACTGGAGACCTCCCAACACCTTTCTTACTTCTCTCAGCCACTCTGTTAAACGCTTCTGAGTTTTACATCTAAGACGCTGCCCTCCACCCTCCATGATGACGCAGAGGCACTAGGGGACAGAGAGACCCACCACATATCAGTTTGCTCTGCAGACCCGATACCCATGGCAGAAACTGTTTGTTCTGAAGAGCTTTGGCAAGTCTGGGTGTCAAGGATGTTTGCTGCCAGTGCCTTTTGGTTTGTGAAGCCATTGATTTTCAGACTGTGTGGCCCTGAGGCCCCTGCATTCTTCTGTGCTGAGGCTATGAATATATGTGCAGACGAACCATTACAGTCCATAGGTTTTGAGCAATTTCTTCCCCTGTGAGCCAGAACTGTGTCTCCAAGGCTCTCAGCCAGTGAAATCAGAGCTGATGCTTGAGGACACTAGACTGGCTTCCTCTGCCCATCCATGCAGCTGTGTGCTCCTGAGTTGAAGAGTGGCCAGCCATTCGCTCAGAAAACCTGCATTAAGCATAAACCGTGAGTCCGATGCTGGTCTAGACGCTTAGAACCCACTGAGCGGCCCAGGCTTTATTCTGAATGTTCCTGCTTCTTGCCTGCTAGAACTTGACTCCTGGGAATTGTCACAGGCTGCTCAGCAGAGTCACCCTTCAGCCCACGGTGAGTTTTTACACCTGGGCCGAGCGGGCTTCAACATGGCTTGAGTTCTGCAGAAGAGCCAGCATCCTCCTGCGCCATCTCTCCTGGGTTTGCACCCCTTCCGCTTTACTCGTGCGCTGGCTGCCTGGCCCTGACCGTGTGCGGCTCCTGTCCTTCATGCTCCATTGGTCCCCACGTGTCCATCTGGGATCGCTGCTCTTAAGTCTTTCCGAGCTTCCAGTGCTCGGAGCATATCCCGAGCTATCTGAATGACAGTGAAGAATCAATTCGTGAGAGTGTTCACATGTGAAAATTTGAAGCCAAAAAGGCCAGTGACTGGCTTAGTGACTCTTAAGCTGGTTCTAAAACTGACTGCGTTGTAGGCAACGGGTAAAGTGAATGCGTTTTGTTCGCATGGGGCGCAGCCATAGCATGGACCCCAGTGCCTCAGCCCCACGGGAACAACAAAGTTTCACCTTGGGTGAGGCTCAGAGAGACGACAAAGCCATCCTCAGACTGAGGAGGAACTCTGGCAGCGTGTGCAGAGAATGCCCACCACAGCTTTCTCGCCTGGAGGGTTATGCCCTGACGCCTCTTCCCCACAGAGGCTGCCCTACTGAGACCAGCCAAACCTGCCTCCTTGTTCAGCTGTGTAACAAACCCTGCTCCTTGGTTATCTGTGTGCAACAACCCACCTTCCCACGCAACTATGTGCTTCTGGGGTGCTGAGACTCCTCTGAGGGCCCGGACTACCTGATCTCAGTGTGCGTGCGTGAGAGAGAGAGAGAGAAAGTGACAGAGAGACAGACAGAGAGAGAGAGAGAGAGAGAGAAAGTGACAGAGAGACAGAGAGACAGGCAGAGAGAGACACTTCTTCATCCCCTTGCCCTTTCTAGTCAGGGTTCCAGTTTCCAAACCGTGTGAGGACTTGACAATCAGTCATGGGGACATCAAGCCAATTTGTTGGTGTTGGTAAAACTGTGCCTGGTGGCTTCAGGGGAGATGAGGTCTTGGTTTATTTTGGGGGAAGGTTATGGAGGGTCTTGTCTCTTGTTCCTTTCTGGTGTTGCCTACTGTACCATGCTCTCTCATGCTCCCGTTAACTCCTCTGAGAAGAGGGGCCCCGCCCCTCGCCTTTTGAAGTCCTCCCTAGTCATTTGGTCCCACCATCAGCGTTTCCATCTCATGGATTCAAATAATTCATTTGGCTTTCTTGTTAATCTCCCCTCTCTGAACCCATCCCAGCCATAGTCGGCATCACCCGTTCATCTATTAAACACTTATTGATTTAGTTATTAAATACTCTCCCCTGCTCCAGGCCTTCCCACGTTAGCATCTAATTGCATATTGTAGAGTTTAGTGCTAGCTGTGCTATATTCGTCTTGCCTCTTTAGCAAAAGGTCCATCTTCTACAGCTGAGGCTACAGCTTAGCCCTGCGCACATTTTAAAAGTCATTCACTTTGATGAAAACTCAGACAACTGTCAGTTGACAAATGCCAGTAATAACAGGATGGCTTTTCCTAGTTCTGGCTGACCAGCGGCCAGCTCAGCGCCTACACTGCAGGTCAAATACAAGGATGCATCGTCAAATCCTTGTTGTAGCACTTTTACACCAAAGAGTTAGAGCAGCAGTTCTCAGCCTATGGGCCGCAGCCCCTTTGGGGGTCATATTTTACATATCCTGTATGTCAGATATCTACAATTCATAACCATAGCAAAATTACAGTTATGAGGTAGCAATGAAATATTTTTATGGTGGGAGGGGGGTCACCATAACATGGGGAAGTGTATTAAAGGGTCACAGCATTAGGAAGGCTGAGCACCACTGAATTCAGATGTCGGCGCTGCTCTCTGACGACACGGGGCAAAGGCACACAGGCTGCCCTCCAGGTGAGGTCATCCTCAAGGACTGTTTCAGTGTTCACATGATTAAGTGCAGGGTCATGCCCTTAGATGGGGTCACATGCGTTAGGATTCTGCTTCCGTCTGCCTACCTGTGATGTCACTGCTTACCTGCCACAGGGGCGTGGCCCTGCCCTGGCCCATATAAAAGACAGACCTCCACGTGGTTCTCTCTCTCCACTCTTTCTCTCCCTTTTCTCTTTCTTCTCTCTCTCTCTCTCTCTCTCTCTCTCTCTCTCTCTCTCTCTATATATATATATATATATATATATATATATATATATATATATATATATATATCTCCCTCTATCTCTCTCTACCTCTTTTCCTCTCCCTCGGGGGTACCCCTTCCCCCTTTCCTTCTCCCCCCATGCCCATTTAATAAACTCTATAAAACATAATATCTGCCTGGTACCTTGTGTTCTATCATCTGCCTTTAATTTTTATATATAACAACATGGTCATTGTGTTTCTGGTCCCCCTAGCCCTTTAGTGTTGTTATGTGAAGACTTTCCAAAATATGTCTCCCTTACCCAGTGAGAGGCTGTCACCTTGCAAGTTTCCCCAGCTATGCCTGGATCAGCCATTATCATCATCATCACCACTACCACCACCATCATCGCTAGCACTTAATATCTCAGCACCCAGCTGGCTGGAGAAGGAACTCTGGGGAGAGCTGGTGTCCTTTTTCATCCTAGGTCA
This sequence comes from Acomys russatus, assembly GCF_903995435.1. NCBI lineage: Eukaryota > Metazoa > Chordata > Mammalia > Rodentia > Muridae > Acomys > Acomys russatus. The sequence continues at coordinate 123,054,503 of NC_067137.1, forward strand.
TCCTTTGGTGGTCATTTGTTAAGTACCGATTACAGATGTGCCTGTGGGGCTCGGGTGGGGAAATCTTCCCACCCCGTGAAGCTGGCAGAAGGGGACTAGAACTGCATGGATCCTAAAATGCCAGTTTTCAGAGCCAGGCGTGATGTTCCTCCTTGTGGTATGACTGAAGATACAGGAAGAGGGCAAGGGAGGTGGCCTGTCCCCTGGACGCTTCTTTAAACTCAAGATCCAGGAGGAGTTTGTACTTGACTCCAGAGTCCTTTGAAAAAAGTTTTACTCTCCAAGTCTTTAAAACAGAGGCAAATGTTGCACTGAGTCTTTCAGGAGCTTCTACTCTATTTGGGGACACACCAAAATATTTTGAGCCCAAGTCTTTTTAGACTAAGGCATCACATCGGACACGGTTGCACAAGGTCCTCCGTGTTTACTTCTATGTGCGTATCATCTTTCTGTGCAAATAGATGCATACAAACACCTTTTATCTCGATAAAGGAAGTTCTGGTCTATTCATAGGAAAATAGTTAGGTCAGGCTTTCTGGGCTTTTTGTTTGTGCTCTGCAGGGTGCCTAATAGCACTGCAGGGGCAGGCATCCAATGTCACGCCAGCCACCTACAGCACGCAGGGCGCCAGAGGCAGTGAACAGAGCGCTAATTAGAGGGTGTCAGAGAGGAGGAGAGAAGGGACAAAAAAAATTTCATGAAGATGGAAAATAAAGGGGGGGGTGGGCTTCCCTTTTTTTCTTTCTTTCTTTCTTTTTTTTTTTTTATTTATGGGAATTCTATGCTTTTGGACCGCATTCAATTCAAATAGTATTCTCAGGTTCCATAGTTGGTGGAGAAGGACCGAGCTGGGGAGGATGGAGAGTTATCTTCTGTGTGTCAACCATCTGCCTATGTAGGCAATGCCTACCTTGTCTGGCCATACTCTGTCATGACACTCATTCCCGGTCAGCCACTGACAAAGAAAGCAAGCCACATGACAAAGCCTTCCTGAAGATTCCTCAGTGTCAGCAAGCTGCTCCACACATCATCCAGTTGTCTTTCTAAGAGTCCTGGGAACGTTGCTTCTTACAGACATGCCCCCCGTGCCCCCCCCCCAGTTGACCAAGGGGAGCATTATTGTCAGAGCCATTAGGTTATAATCACTTGGGACTTGGAGGGTCCCAGGTTTTCCATTGGCTTTTCACCCCTGAGACTTTCTGCCTGCAGTTATGTCTTCTCTTTTCCCAACTCTGCTAAAAAAATAAAACTGAACAGAACCTTTAAAAATATCAGCATTGGAGTCCTGCTTAGACTGGTAACAGCAGAACCAGGCCAGGGGGGCCAGGCTCTGGTCTCCTACAGCCATCCCCAGGTGACTTCAGGCCTCAGCTTGGTCCTGAGCAGGTGGCACCTGGGCTTCGGGTACCCAGCCTATGAGCAGCAGGCTCACGTGGGCTGCCTGTCACTCACATTTCAGGACTGAAACACAGCAGTCACCCCAGAACACTAGTCCTGGCCTACTAGGTATTTGACCTTCGTAGAAGGTCGCTTGAGTCTCCTTGGACAGAAACCGGTTACCTCCTTGGCTACCTCCTCCTCTGACAATCAGCGATGCTCTATTTTAAGGAGACAGGAGAGACACCCATTTAAATTGCCTCCAGAGCTAATTTCAAACATTGTTTTCTTCCCTTTGGAGGCACAATATTTTTACCGAAATACTTGATCTTAATTTGTTTCACTTTTTCCAAATGCGGTTCCTCCCACAAAAGACCAAATCCCCCAAATCTCACTCTATTTTTGAAAAAAAAAAAAAAAAAAACCCACACACACCAAGGGCTCTGGGTGCCACATTGACACCACAAGCCACCTTAGTGTGGAGACTTGCTTGACTTGCAAAAAGATTCAGTGACAGACTATATTCCACGGGGCTATTGGGGCCCCTGGTGTCACTGCTAATGTCTGTTCTCTTTCCTTTGGATGCCTCTTTCCAGTTGCCCACAGCTGTCACCTGCATCGGGAGGCACTGAGTGCTGAGAAATGAATGCGGATGAAAATGCCTCCTCACCAGCCTGCCCTTCACACTTCCTGCTTCCCGGTCTCCCTCCCCATGTCCTGCCCACTGCCCCACCCCCCCCCCCACCCTGCTTTTCACCCTCTACTCCTGGGGTCCAGGGAGACAAACATGCAGTGCTCACTCATCCTTCAACTAAGCTTTCCGGATCTGCATTCTACAGACACCTAAGCAGCTTCCTTCTCTCTGTAGCTAGCAGCCCCTGCTCCCTGAGCCACCACCTCCCCTCCCCGACAGGCCCCTCCCTCTGCTCTCTTGTGTCCCTTCACCTTCCTCCTGACCCAACCTGTAACCTCCGTCCAAGTCCTTCTCACAGACGCGTTCTTTGGGCCCTCCAGACAAGGAACTCCCAGTTGAGATTCATTACCCCAGATGCGGGACACCCTGGCCATACTCATTGTGACTCGGCTAGGCCCCTCCCCCTTCATGAAACCCTAGCTTCCTTGAGGACAAGAATGGCTTTCCCTCTTTCTGTGCCTTCTATAACCTTCAGCTCAAATAATGAATGGCAGTTAGGAGGTTCTCTCTCTGTCTCTCTGTCTCATCTCTGTGTCTCTGTCTCTGTCTCTGTCTCTGTCTCTGTCTCTCTCTCTCGTGTGTGTGTGTGTGTGTGTGTGTATGTGTGTGTGTGTGTGTGTGTGTATACATAAGTGCGTGTGGAGACCAGGTATCAATGCTAAATGTCTCCCCAGGGGCAATAACTTTGTTTTTAGTTTAAGTTTTTTGAGATTTTATTTTACATGTATGAGGGCTTTGCCTCTGTATGCGTCTGTGCACCATGTGCATGCATTGCCCATGGGGGCCAGGCAAGGTGTGTCGAGTGCCTGGGATTAGAGTTACAGACCGTTGCCAGCTAGTTGACAGTTACAGACAGTGGATAGTTCTGTGTGCAGGACTTGAACTGGGCCGGCTGGAAGTGAAGCCAGTGCTCCTACCTGCTGAGCCACCTCTCTAGCCTCTCACTTTTGCTTTTTGAGATAGGTTTCATCATCAGCCTGGAACTTGCGCAGTGGGCTAAGCCAGGGGGCTACCAGGACCCCAGGACCCAGCTCTCTTCCCAGCACTGAAGTCACAGTCACATGCCACCACACCCAGCTGTGCATGCTAGAGACTGAACTCAAGTCTTCAGTGCTTTCTAGGCAAGCTTATAGGTATCTTCCCAGCCTCTCCAAAGAATGCTTGCGAATAAAGCCCAAGACCTTGGGAATTAAGCTGCTAGAAATCACACATATCAGCCCCACTCTTTGCTAGTTACAAAAACTCAAGCAAGTTCCTTGAACTTTCTCTACCACAATTTTTTTTACATTATTTGTATTGACTTAAAGGACCGTCTTATATTGTGCAAAGAGTGAGTGAGCTGGTGCTGAGGAGATGAATGACTGGATAAGGTGCTTGTTATGCAAGCTTAGGGACCCCAGCACAAATGTGAAAGGCAGCGTTTGTCTGCAATGCCTGCACTGGGAACTGAACATGGGAGGCCCCCAGGGCTCACTGGCCAGTCAGTCTGGCCCATCAATGAGCTCCAAGTTCAACAAGAGGCCCTGCCTCAAAAATCAAGATGCAGAACAGTAATGAGAGACACATGGCATCAACTACTGCCCTGCCACACACACACACACACACACACACACACACATGCACACACACACATGTACACACATGTATGTATGCCCACACACACACACACATGCACACACGTGCGCACACACACATGTACACACATGTATGTATGCCCACACATGCACACACATACACACACATGCACACACGTGCGCGCACACACATGTACACACATGTATGTATGCACACACATGCACACACATACATGAATGCATGCTCTTTCATACATGTGCACATATAAGCTTATTCTATCTCACACACACACACACACAGGGATGCTTGCACTCTCACACATGTGCACATACAAGCATAATCTCTCTGTGTCTGTCTCTCTCTCACACACACATGTATACACACACACACACACACACACACACAGGGGTAAATGTGTTAAAGTGGGCTGGGGATGTAGCTGCGTGGTGGCACACTTGCCTAACATGTTGAAAACCCTGGGTTTGATCCCAGTATCCCCTCCCAGCAAAGTTAAAACACTTTCTATCCTTGAGACTTAAACGTTCTATGAAAATGCTTTCTCCCCTGGACCCAACAACGCAAAGGGCTGACACACAACCATTTACCACCCACCATGTTGCTGCTGCTCCATCACTAACCCTTCAACAGCTCCTGTAGAAAGAGCCCAAATAAAGGCCAAGGCTGTGACGGGTGCTTCCATGTTTAGCCATGGCAAGCACTTCACTGACGCCAGCTCTTAGACCCAACACCCTGCAAACCCCACTCGCTTTTATTTGTTAGAGTGTGTCCGACCTTCCAGTGTATCTCAGAGTTAGCTTCTTTACTGAAACTGTAAAAAATTCTAACTACATGCACATTTTTTTTTTATTCTAACTGGCCTGTGAACTAACTTCAAACTTCCCGACTCTCTCGTTGGCCTCCCAGCGCCCTCTTCCTCCGTCGCTTGCTTCTCTTTGTCTCTCCACTTCCACCTTCCCCTTCCTTTGTGGTAGTCGAAGTCTGAAAGGATTCAGAAGTAGAGGGCATTGTGGCCAGCTGGGATCCCACCTGTGCTCTTGGTTTTGTCCACTTTTATGGAAGTCAGCCAGAATCTTCCTTTCCTTGTCGAGAGGTCTCAATCCTATGTTTTGTCTTCATTACAGTTTCTTTTCTGTTGTGAAAAACTACACTGTCAGCAACTTTGGGGGGCGGGGGGAGCATTCGCTTTGGCTACAATTCCAGGCTACAGCAGAGGAACCAAGGCCACGGGTGCTTTAGACAGTCAGTCACATGACACCCACAGCCACGGCAGAGGGAGGTGAGTGCGTGCACACTGCGTTTCTATACCCGTGGCGCAGTGCTGGGTGCAACCCCAGGGAACGGTGCTACGCGCGGTCATCTCGCAGCCATCTGGGTCCTCTAACGTCAATGACCAATGTGGCCCGCATGGTCCCTCACTGAACTCCTCTTCCCAAATGCTGTACTGTAACAGTGAAACCAGCCACCATGGTCTTGGCGCACAGAGGAATGTCTTAATCACTGTAATCACCCTCTAGGATAGAAATAACACATTTATAATGTTTCTCAAATTTTCATCATGTATCCTAGTTAAGAAATACAGATCTCACTTAATTTTGACAGTAGAGCGATCATAGTGACCTGTCTTAATTTTTATGAGCTGTATGTCTCCTCTGAAATGAAGATTTAGTAGCAAGACTACAAAACAGAGAACCCTGTTGCTCATGTGAGCTGGCAGCTGGCATTTCACCTGTTTGTATCTTCTTGTACTTTGACATGTTCCCAATTGGCATAAACCCTGCCAGGTCTTCCTCCAACGAGTCATCTGTGTTTAAACACTTAAAGCCTTGTGTCAAGCCACTTGCTTGTCAAGCCTCGCTAGGACACTGGCTCAGGAGTCAGAACATGACCAAACGGCGTGTAAATTACCTGAGAAACTTGACTTCCCTGCCAGCCAAAAAGGAGAATGTGTTGCCTGTGGAACAAGATTTACAGTGCAGTAGCCCCTGCAGGCTGGTGGGCATGTGGTACCCAAGTGAGTTCACACAAACATGAACGCTGGCCCCATTGTCCTTCATGCTCAGCTCGTGTCTTGGTGCCAAGAGAGACTGATCCAAAGTCTTAGGAGTTCCCGAGCTCTCTGGATCTGCTTGGACCTGTCCTATCGGGAAGAGCTTAAGGTCATGAGAGAAGGAGATGACTTGAGATGGTAACTCTGGCTTCCTCCCTATCTCCATGGTTTTGATAAGACTTCCTTCAGCTACTGTTAGCTTGACTCCCTCTGACCTTAGGAACCCCGTCTCCAGCATACCTGTGGGCCCTTGGGTTGGAAGGCTTGTCATCTGCTTCATCCCAAAGACATTTCCGTGGTCTCCGACTCAAATGTAACTCAAGGTCCTTAAGTTTGGGTCTGTCACCTGTTTTCTAAATACTGACTGACTCACAACCTGACAAGGCTGTGGCTCTGTCTCTTGAAGTATTTAACCATCAAATAGCTGACCAAAAGACACCCAACTGAGGTCATTAGGTCTTTCCAAATTCAAATAGGTTCTAATTAAAGACCCCACCAGAGCTCACAAGGAAATGTCTGGAGAAGAGAAAAAATTTCCCCTCTGAGTGGATTTCAGAGACTCAAGTGCATGTATGGCTGAGAAGACGAAGACACTGCTCTCGTAGTTATTGAAGAGAAACTGTCCCAAGTGAGAAGCTGGAAGGTGGCAGCACATGATGCGCCAGGGGAAGCTGCCACTCTTCCACACTGAGGAGATAGTTGCAAAGTGGAGTCTTCATTCTGGCCTTAATTGTGTGGCGGGATCTTCATGGACTCTCAGTCTAATGTGCATAGATACAAAAATTACCCAGCAATCTGGAAGCTAAAAAAAAAAAAAAAAAGGAAAGAAAAGAAAAGAAAAATGGCAGTAATTAAATGACAAAAAAACTATATTCAAATAAAATTAAGGGTTTGACTTAAAGCCATGGGGGGCATCTCCCTTTGTTTCATCCTCTACGGCATTTAAAGGAGAATGAGACAAAGTGAGCATTCTGGAAGAACCTGAACACTGACAATTGGCCCCATCCAGACGGAAAGCACTGCTGGTCCAAGGTCCCCTGTGTGTCCAGCTCATCTATCATGGCTGCATTTTTATACCTTATACAAATGATGCAGGAGAAGATGTTCATGATCCTGGAAGAAAGAAGAACTTCAGAGCTCAGCTGTATCTTCTTTAAAGATTCCATCACTGTGATAAAATACCACAACTAAAAGCAACTTGAAAAAGAAAGGTATTATTTCTGGCTTACAAGTCTCGGGTCACACTCTACTGCTGAGGGAAATCGGCAGGAACTGGAGGCAGGAACTAAAGCAGTGGCCACGGAGAACTGGGCTTATTGCCTTGTTCACCATGGCTTGCCCAATCTATCCAGCCCCTGTTTTTGTCAATGTTTCAAATAGTAAAGTTGAGGATTACATTTACCCACTGATGTTTTATTTGCAGCTCTTTGGTTCCTAGTGAGGTTACTGTTTCCTCAAGTGTTTGTTGGCTATTGAAATCCTTTTCTTTTTTTATAATCTTGTCTTGGAGCTGGTGGCCCCTGTGACTCTGGATTGTTCTTTTCCTGGAAGACTTCTGCTGAATTCTTACCCTTTTCAGTTACATGTATCATAAACTTGTCTTAGGAAAAAGTGTGGGGTCTAAGTGCCTGGTGGTATTACAAATGACACTCGATTCTGGGGTCAGCCCCAGGTTTTGTCAAAGGGAGATGTTAGCCTGTGGTGATGTGTATTGCGGTATAATCTGTAACAAAGTAAGCTGCAGCCCTCTGGATGTAAGACCTGTGGTACTAAGGAGAGAGATCTTGAGTGCACACCAAAAGCAGGAACTGAGACTCTGTTGGAGAGGAGGTCAAGGGTCATAAGTCAGGAGGCAACCTGGGAACTTACAGGACAGTAGCAGAAGGATTCAAGAAATTGTGTCAATTGGGTTCTGATGTGGACTCTCTGATGGGTAGGATGACTCTCTGGTAGGATGGCTTCTAAATGGCTTTCAGGACGTAGGTCAAATGGTGACTCCCTGCCTATCAGCCCAGAATCACAGCAGAGGGAACAGAACAGAGACGGGGCTTGAGAAAAGCCCTGGTGGCCAGCAGCTCTCTCCACTGGAATCACTAATGGCTTTTCACCGATTGCCAATTACATTACCAGCAAGGAAGGCTGGAGTCCACCAGGGCTCTCTGCACCACAGGCAGGCTGTGGCACCAGGCCTCCATCTCCGCACCACAGCCAGGCTACGGCGCCAGGCCTCCATCTCCGCACCACAGCCGGGCTACGGCGCCAGGCCTCCATCTCCACACCACAGGCAGGCTACGGCGCCCAGGCCTCCAACCAGCACCAGATATCACTTGACTTCAGGACTGCTCTGTGCAGACAGCAACCAGCAAATACTAAAACCAGAGGGCGTGCATGTTGCCCTCTGTCCTTCCAATTCCTACTCCTCAGATTGTCAAGTAGAAGACAGTAGAGACTTGTAAGAGATAAAACAACCCTCATGTAAGAAGCAAGAGAGAGGAAATCCTCAGCATACAAGAACAGCCATTGAGAGGATGGACTGATAGGAGCAATATTGCAACATTGGCCCTGTGTGGTGCTATGAAGTTCAACCCACCACCTCGTGTTAACATCTCAGCAGATATGTCTAAGCTGCAAAGCAATTAGATGTAAGACTCCCCATCTCCCAAATGAACATTTCTGCTTTTCAGCTACTTCATATCCAAACAAAACTGCGTGAGGCGCTCATCTCACTTGGGCAAAGAATCAGGGTCTCATGAGTCAAGTGAGAAAATTTAATAAAGTCAGTGTGTGCACATTCGCTGCCTCAGTGCAGAACATAAGATGCCTCCTGCCCTCACTGCTGCCACCAATGCACTCCTCCCTCCCTTCCTTGTAAGATAGTCTCCAGCTGCCGCCTTCCTCCTCTTCCTCTTCCTCCTCTCCTCCTCTTTTTCTTCTTCTGCTGCTGATTTAGGTAGTTTATGTATGAGTGCTCTTTCTGCATATACACACACATGCCAGAAGAGGGCATCAGATCCCAGTATAGATGGTTCCAAACAACCATGCGGTTGCTAGGAGTTGAACTCAGGACCTCTGGAAGAGCAGACAGTGCTCTTAACCACTGAGCCATCTGTCCAGCTTTCTAGTCTTCTTTTTGATGACACACACCTGTGGTGTAGATGCAAAGCAGGGGGGTGTATTGACTGGCAAAGCATGCTGTGAATATCTAAGTAAGTATGCTAATACATAAGCAAGATGCTGGTCCCACAGTGTTGATTAACCCAGGAACTTTCGTCCTCTCATTCTGTCTTGTGTTACCTTCCTTTTCCCATCTACTTATCCTCAGAAGACATTTTGGAAGGCAAACAAAGGCAGATCAGAAAAGTCCCAGCTTTCTTTTTGGCAGCATCAAGAGACTGTTATCCCAGAGGCAGGCAATGGTGTCAGAGAGGTTGGGGTGGGGGTGGGTGGGTGGGAGGGGGGCGCTGGCAGGTGAGAGGAGAACCAAATCAGGCTCCCAAGAAGTGAGTGAGCGAGCGCATGTTAGAGGATGTCTCCTGCCTTCACCAGCATTTAGGACAACAGGGAAACAACTTCTTGAGTTTACATGAAAATCCAAGCACAACAAATGCCTAGCTGCCCCGCTGACATTCATCTCTGCAATCCTAGTAAGGGAGATTTTCTAGGAGATTATTGGGTTCCTAGCAATGAGCTGACAATCACTATGGTATAAACAGGCTTACTGGGGGTGTTACTGGGTTGCAGTGTCGGGACTTTCTCCTTCGTTGCAATTTTAAGGAGGATTTACTTTTGGCAACAAATCGACCTCTAGCCCATTTTATGTGTGTATTTTTGGTAAGGAATCCATAAGAATCCAACTCTCCATCAGGTTTTCAGTTATTTCGATTACGGCACCCACAAAATGTATCTCCTTTTTGCCGTTTTCTCCTGTGTATCCTTATGTATCCTGTGTATCCTCCAATAATAAGAAGTGCCAAAGGTGTGAGGGAGGCTGAGGATGCACTGCTGCCGCTGTGGGAGGAAAGGTCAGGTGACAGCAGCCACACGTGTGCCGTATCAACTGTCCATCAGAATGGCCCAGGGACCTCTCAGGACCGAAGGACACACAAGCCCCAGCATACGTGCCCCTTATGTAAGGATAACCTCAAAGTCCAGCAGAACTTGCACCTGGCAGACTGGCCCAGCATAAGGTCGACCAGTTGGCTCTGATCTCCATCAAGTTCGAGGGGAAACAGCCCTGCCATCAATATCCTCACACATTCTGCAAGGCCTCCTCATTGTCTTCCCTTCTCTGTGCGATAACTTCTGCTTGGTTTCTGTGAAGCAAAGGCTAAGTACTTATTTCACTCCTGGACCTTAATCTCCAGCCACAATAGATAAGGCAGTTTTTGGCTTCCTGTGCTGGAATTCTACAGATCTCAGACTAAACTGTTTCTGGGACATTGCAGAATCAATCCTTTGAGTAAAATAACACCCCAACCCAGAGAGCTAAGGAGCAATAGAAAGTCTTTAAGAGAGATGAGCAATGTTATCAATTTCCACAGTACCACACATACAATATTCAAAGTCTTAAGACAATTTCTGTTTGTTTTATTAAAGATCCAAGTTCCTTGCAATTTTTATTGCTTGATATCCTGATGGCAACTCATCTATAAATCTCAAGTACAGTATTACTGAAATCTGACATTTGATTGCCATAAAATCCTACAGATAAATAAATGTGCTAAGTCATTTCCTCCCTTTCTGTCCTGCCTCTGCCTTCCTTGCCCATCACAGTCCACCCTGCTCTTTCACCAGCAAGCCTTCTGCTCCTTTTAGGACAACTGGAGCCACAGTCTCCACACGAAACTCATTGGGACCACATTGTGAATATTATCAGGAGCTCTGAAACAAGAAACATAGATATTCACAGAGCGGAGTTGAGGCTGTAAGCAGCCATGTGCTGGCCAAATTAAAATATTTTCCATTATTATAAGGACAACCCCCCAACTTTAAATTTTCTAGTTAAAATAGAGACTCCAAAAGTCAGTAAAGGGCTGGAGGGAAGGCTCAGCAGCTAAAAGCTGGATTCATAACCAAAATGACAGTCATTAAAAAGAGGAGTTTCTGCTGCGTAAGTACCAAAAATTTCCCTAGAGAGAAAGTCACTATGAAAACACCCAAAATACTTGGGAAGAAAATTGGGTAAACATTCGTTTAAAAGGTGCTTTTACAAATGAGTGAGGACTCTTACCAAAAGTACCATGGAGGGGCCGGGGCAGTGCAGGAGTCGGGTCAGTGCAGGGGCTGGGGCAGTGCAGGGGGTAGTGCAGGGGGCAGTGCAGGGGCTGGGACAGTGCAGGGGGCAGTGCAGGGGCTGGGGCAGTGCAGGGGGCAGTGCAGGGGCTGGGGCAGTGCAGGGGGCAGTGCAGGGGCTGGGGCAGTGCAGGGGGCAGTGCAGGGACTTGGGCAGTGCAGAGGCTGGGGCAGTGCAGGGGGTAGTGCAGGGGGCAGTGTAGGGGCTGGGGCAGTGCAGAGGCTGGGGCAGTGCAGGAGGTAGTGCAGGGGGCAGTGTAGGGGCTGGGGCAGTGCAGGGGGCAGTGCAGGGGCTGGGGCAGTGCAGCGGGCAGTGCAGGGCCGGGGGCAGTGCAGGGGCTGGGGCATTGCAGGGGGCATTGCAGGGGCTGAGGCAGTGCGGAGGCTGGGGCAGTGCAGGGGCTGAGGCAGTGCAGAGGCTGGGGCAGTGCAGGGGGCAGTGCAGGGACTGGGGCAGGGGCAGTGCAGGGGCAGTGCAGGGGCTGGGGCAGTGCAGGGGCTGAGGCAGTGCAGAGGCTGGGGCAGTGCAGGGGGCAGTGCAGGGACTGGGGCAGGGGCAGTGCAGGGGCAGTGCAGGGGCTGGGGCAGTGCAGAGGCTGGGGCAGTGCCGGGGCCCGGGCAGTTGCTGCCATGTTCTTGCAGAGGGCCAGGGTTCAGTTCCCAGTATCACGTGATGGCTTAACACATAGAATTCCAGTTCCAGGGACTCTGTTGCCCTCTGCTGGCCTCCCCGAGCACTGCGTTTACACATGTGCAGGGGAAACGTTAATATAAGACCAAAAATAAATAAGCGTGTCATGTGAGCAAACAGTCTGAGACAAAGGGTTGCACATGTTTTTAAAGTATTAAAAGATTTTCACTCTTTTTTTTTTTTTGCAAGATTAACTGGGTAAAAAAGTCAGCTGACAGATTGGTAAAGTTAAACCATACAGTAGCCATGGTTTAATGAGTTTCCTTATAATTATAGTCACAAAAATGAAAATATACGTGAAAAGGTTTTCCCCATAGTTTTATTTTCAAAAGATTGAGAATGCAAACAAACTACTTGTCAGTGGGAGACTTGGTAAATAAATGAAAATTCATCTATGGACCAAAATAATCTACAAGTGTTAAAGGAGGTAGTTAGTTATACAAGTGGCGACATTGAAAAATATACCCATTGGCTCTTAATCCTGAAAACTGCCAACTGCAGGACAGGGTCGAGCTGTGAGTATGGCGGTGTATATGTTGGCATACGAAATGTCTGCAACGGCACGCCCAGCATTTCTACCAGTAGCTCCCTGGAAGGAGGCAAACAGAAGGAATGGGTAGTTTATAGAGTTCTGTGCACTCCTCGGTATATTTACAATAGGCATATATTTAATAATATACATTTGCTAACTTAAGGATCAATGCACCTTTCTTGCAAGTCAAGGGCCGAGTCGATGCCCATCGTAGACTTACAACTGAGCACAAATAGAGCTGGGCGTGAAGGAGTGGAAAGCCTTCCTCTGCAAGAAACCCTTCTTTGCCATGGTCACTTCATTGTCCATTTGCAAGATTTGTATCCTTTTTCTTCCTTAAAAAATTTTTTTTTGAGAGGACAGGGCCTCACATAGACAAACCTGGCCTCGTTACTTTTCTGTTGCTGTGGTAAAACACCGTGACCACAAGCAACTTAGCTCAATAGTCAACATCACAGTTCATCATCCAAGGAGATCAGGGCAAGAACTGAAGGCAAGGAAGAACCCTAAAGCCAGGAACTGAAGACGGAGGCCTTGGCTGAACACTGCTGGTTTGCTTGTAGTGCTCCTCATAGCTCGTGCTCCTCAGAGCTCGTGCTCCTCAGAGCTCGTGCTCCTCAGAGCTCGTGCTCCTCAGAGCTCGTGCTCCTCAGAGCTCGTGCTCCTCAGAGCTCGTGCTCCTCAGAGCTCGTTCAGCCTATTTTCTTAACACATCCAGAACGACTCACCCAGGAGTGTCACTGCCCCCTCTAGATTGCACTCACCCCCACTCAGTCATTACTCACAGGCCAGCCAGACGGGAGCACTTTCTCAGCTGAGGTTCTCTCATACCAAATGTCTCTAGCAAGTGTCAGGTTGACATAAAAATTACCCAGCACAGTTTACCTCCTGTCAACTTGACACAAACACATTCCTGCTAAGCAATAACTTTTCTTTTCTTGTTTATCCCCAAGATCTCAATATTAATATCACAATATAAAGTATTTCCGCGTCTAAAAGTCCCACAGTCTTTAAAAATTTGATCACCTTAGAGGTTCAATCTCCTTAAAATATCCAGTCTTTCAAAGTTCCAGGTCTCTTTAAAATATCCAAAGCTCTTTTAAAACCCCCAAAGCCTCTCTAATATATCCCACACTCTCTCTAAATCCCCAAAGCCTGCCTAAAATTTCAAAATCTTTTAACTGAGGGATAATGTACAATAAAAATAAAGCTCTATTTACTTCTTATTTCAAAAAGAAAGGGCCAGGGCACAGTTACAATGAGATAAAAGCAAACTAAAATGCCACTGTATAAAGCTCGGTGTCACAGTTCTGTGCTCCAAAGCTTGGATACTTGGTTCAGCTCTGCCATGCACAGCACACAGCTTGTCTCACAGGGGCAGGCAGCTCCACTCCACAGCAGCTGAAGTTCTCGGTGGCCATCCATAGTATTAACATCTCCAAAATACTGGGGCCTCTGCTGCAAATGGCCTGCACCTTCACCAGTGGTTTTCCCTGAGCTCTTTTCGGGGTCTCTGACCCTGGTAGGTGGTACCAAGCTTCAGCTGCTCTCCAGAAGCCCTTCAAGCCTTGAACTCCAACTCACCATGTAGCTCAGGCTGGTCGTGAACTTTCTGGTCCACCTATGATTACAGACATGTAATGAGAACATGAGCCAGTGAATTTAAGCCATTCCACAAAAAAGATTCTAGCCTAAACCAAAACAAAAAACAACAACAACAAAAAAACTTAAAAGGGATTTTACAGTGTTCATGTTTCCTAACCAGAAGGGGCATTCTCCCTTCTACTTTTGTGTGTGTGTGTGTGTGTGTGTGTGTCTGTGTGTGCACGTGCGCGCGTGCACACATGCGCGCGCGCAGGTTGAGTATCCACTTTCCGCATGCTGGGGGAGTTTTCAGTTTGGGAACCTCTGCACGTGCAAAACGAGAGATTCTGAGGACAGAGTCTAACATGAGACGCATATATGGTCTATGAGCATCTTATATGCATGGCCTACAGATCTTTTGCGTGATATTTTTAGTGTACTGACTTTGCTTTTTTTTTTTTCTTACTTTTTTTTTTTTTCTTTCTTTCTTTCTTTCTTTTTTTTTTTTTTTTTTCTGAACTGAAGTGAGTACATCTGAAGCCAAAATTGGGATGACCAAGGAAGGGAAAGCTAAGAACTTGGCTGTAGACTTCGTTTTGTCTCTGTTGGCAGAAAAGAGTTGATGTCACGCACCACAGTCCGACCTGTCCATTAAGAACAATGCTGTGTGCTCCATCAGGCATGACAGAGAAGAAACAGTGAGCAAAACCCAATGGGAGCCCGAGAAAAAAGCAACCCCTCCTTGTGCTGGCAATGTAGCCCAAGATCTGCTGGCCAGACGGCAGAAGAGAAAAGACAGGGATAGAAGATCTTTGAGTTAGCTCCTCTCATTTTCCTAATTCCCCTCAGCTAATCTACTGCATTTTAACTTCTAGCACAAGTCAGGTCCCTGTTAGCTTCCAGTTTCCCCGGCTCTCACCTCGGCGGATGAATCAAAAAGGGGTCTGCTGTGAAAACAAGAGAGCGGTGGAAGCTGCCATCACCAGGATTTGCATCACCGGCTTCCCAGCAATCCATCTGACACCAGTGACGTCTTTGGGGCTCCAAATTTAGAGCATTTATTTAGGAGCTTAACTTCGGGTCTCTTAACAGCTCCCTCCTGACAATGCGCACTGGATGTTTTGGTTTGCTAACCCAACAGTCATTTCTGAGATCCGTGCAAATGAAAAACCATACCAATAAGACACAAAAACCCTTAATTACTCTAATGTATGTCCCAAGGCTCTCCTCCCAGCTCCTCCCTCCCCACAGCCATGCTTAACTTCCCTGGGCGCCATCCAGGAGGCTGAAGCTCCCCGCGCACGGATGCTCCCTTCCACGGCTGCGGGGAAATTGTTTTACAAGGCTGGTTTTAGCGGAGCTACCTGCTGTGCGCCACATTGCCACTGTTTGTGAAGTGACTGATGGCAAAGGCAAGTCTGTGATTTCATTTGTTCAGACCGATTACTCACACGTTGCACACGGTATCATTTGCTTGTCACTTAATGACTGACCAGCCTGCCTGGATCATTAGTGCCGCGGGCGCAGTGAAAGGAAGACCTCGGCATAATGAGGCGCTGAAGGAAGCGGGGCGCTGTTTTACCTAAAAGAAATGGTGCGCGGAGATCCAGCGCAGCTGCAGGTGTTCGGATGACAATGTGGGAAGCAGTTAGCTTCCAATTTAGCAGAAAATTAAGAGCGAAAAAACTGTTATTTGTGAGAGAAGATCCTCATGGCGGGCAATCATCCTCGCTCCGCGTCCACAAGACGAGCATTCAGCTGTCTTTGTCGTGACTTAAAACAATTGGTGTCTTGGGCTGCATTCAACACAGATTGGTGCTTATTATCTGCGGTTTATTCTTTCTCGGGATAGTTTGTGTTCCCCCCTTCCCCCATTTTATGGTTAATTTGCTTGCTTGAATGTAAAGCATTTAAGCTGAAAAAATCTGGATCGCGGCTGCTCATTGTGCCAGGGCTCTGGACTGTACGATACAAGATAATTGGCAATTTTCAAATTCATAATCCATTTTGTTCTGCTCTCCTCCCCCACCCACTTTGTACCTTCTGGTAGCTTCTCTTCTGCCATCTTGGTGTAGTTCCTGAAAGTGCCCACGGAGGCAGGATAGAGGGCAAATAAATTCCTTCAGTCAAGCTCCCAAACTCCTCAGACTCACCTTTGGGGATCGTGAAGTGCCGTACTTCATCCTGCAACCCGTGTCCCTCTGGGAAAGTGGGCACAACCGTCACCCAACTGAAAGCATGTTTCCCCATGAAAGGACTCCCATTTGGAGCCAACTTGCTGAGTCACGTTGGAAGGGATAATAAAGGGTGTTCTTTTCTTTTCTTTTTTTTTTTTTTTAAGTTTAATTAGAAGTTTTGCTTTGGAGCAAGCAAGAAACCCCTGATATTCTGTGGACCACTGGACAGTCTCCCACTTGCTAACACCGCATACTGCGTCCTACTCCTCTTGCTTTGGGATGCTCAGCACAGAAGCCAGCCACACCCTTGCCCACTGATGTGGCTTCTTATTTCTAACCAGGTCTAGAGAGTGTGAGTTCTGCTTGGCTCCTTCTTCCCTGTTTTCAGAGTTCATCCATCTTCATCAGGCTAGTCCTGAGCATCAGAGTCTCCCCTCCCCCACCCCAACCCCAACCCCCACCCCCACCCCCACCCCCACCCCAACCCCCACCCCAACCCCACCCCGGGCTCCCTTTGAAGAAGAAGTGACTTCTGTTTCTCAGGCAAACTCAGGGTAGTGGCGAGTTTCCATGCTCATTGCCAATGGGGCTCGCACGGGTGATAACAGCTACATGTGAGGCAGACTGGAGTGCTGTAAACTAAGATCCTCTGCCTCTGCTAAACAGGGAGGACAGAGTCTCTCTTGGTAAAATGTGTACTTCTCAGTGACAGCTCTTACGCTTCCTAGACCTCGTCCCTTAACATCAGGGAGTGATGTCCTTGTCACCTTTCTTCTGTTTAATTGCTTACGAGGTATTTATCCCAGCACTCTGCTATTTCTATGGACGCACCATCTCACAGCACCAGTTAACACTGCAGTGCATTACTGTCTCCTCATTTTCCAAAACTCACCACTTGAACTGCACCGTTGTTTCCGTGCGCATTCCCCGTACATAAGCACAGAGGGAAAATCAAAAGCAAGAGCAGAGACTGCAACTGTATGGCCAAAGGACAGAGGCAGCGTGGGGCTGGGAAGACTGCTCCATCAGTGCTCGCAATCCAGGATGCTGGGCTGCTGCGCCTCTGTAATCCCCGTACCAGGGAGGCAGATATGGGAGAATTCCCATGGCTTGCTGGCCAATCAACAAGCTCCAGGTTCAGAGAGAAACCCTGCCTCAAAAATAAATAAATAAATAAATAAATAAATAAATAAATAAATAAATAAGTGGAGGGTCACTGAGGAAGACTATTGACTTGTGTCCTTCATGAACACAAGTCACACACACCACACCATCTCCAACACACACACACACACACACACACACACACACCCCAAAAGCCAAGTCACTAGTGAGCAGAGGGCCAGCTGAGAGAGTGAAAGGTGACCTTCCCTCAGATCTTCTTGTGTGCTCGCTCAGCTTTGATTACTTGGCATTTGCTACCCCCCTCCCCTGCTTAAATGCAAAAATCCCCCTTTCATCACGGAGGAGTTTATTTTCCAGAAAGCTGGTAGGCCTAAACTTCCAGTGTGGACACTATCTTCTGTGGTGCAGCTTGGGTTTCCAAGCACTGCCTAGACCATGTGGCGCTCACATTTTACTCGCTCTTTGAATCTACACTCTACTGTCACCAGCTGGCCAGAGAGAACACGTGCTCTTTCATGTCCACCGCCCACAGTCTCTGCTCTGCCAATTTTGCTCTCTCTCTTCCTCATTTCCAATACTCCCGTCAGCTCACGGCATCTACTTCATTAAGCTTTTCCCCTGCGTTAGCAGCCATCAGCCATGAAGCATCCTTAGTGAGGCCAGAAGAGAATTGGTCTTGTTCTCTTAACACGCTGGCGGAGGACCTGTCAAAGCCAGAGGATTGACTGCAGTGTCACACAGGCTGCCTGGAGGACGCCTCTGTGTCCCCATTTGTCACAAGGCTTCCATGGCTCAGCAGGCAAGCGGGCTTGTAAACTTATTTCTGAAGATGTTAAAAGGATTATCCTCGCTTATAAAATGAGAAATTTGCTTAGCTGCTTTAGAAGATTTAAGGTCCCCCCCTTTCAAAGAAAGGCTTATTTGAATTACAAAGTAGGGTTGTGGGGGGATGAGGAAGAGGAGAAGCCCCCTGGCCCCTTACTCCCATCCTCCCTCCCATCCTCTGCTCTCTTTAGGAAAGAACGGGACCTGCTGTCTGTCAAGGGCACAGAAGGGAAGCCATGACTTCCGTGGATATCCTCAAGCGGAAACAAACCCCACCACCGTTGAGTGAGAGCCTTCGCTGTAGCAGAGGAAAAGTGACCCAGGCCCTACCTCAGTGGATGACCCCACACCTGACACTCTGCCAAGCAGGAGACACTCCACTCCCGCCTCCTCCCCACTTTGTTTACAGTCTACGCACACAGCCTTGATGATCAGCAACATCCACTGTTGTTTTCATGGAAAGGACGTGTTGACATGAGCTCCCTAGCTGTGAAAGTAAACACGATGCTGACAGCCCGGCATGAGGTGGGGTTAGCAGGTACCTCCACTTACGGGGGTGGGGGGGGAGGGCAGATGTTTAACCTTGACGCGTACAGCAATTAAGCAGAACCTCAGAAAAACGAAGGCCTCCCCAGGAACCAATTAATAATTTGGTGGGGAAGATGTTATATGCAAATTTCTCCCACAAACCACTTCAGAATGACACTTCTACCCACCACCCAGTGGACTGAGCAGAAAAATCATTTGTAACAAAGCCCCGTGGAGCGGGTGTGAACAAATTGTAATTAGGCAAATTAAGTGAGTGTTGCATGTACATCAATTAATTTCTGGTCACCAGCTACACAGCAACTGCCACCACCTTTGCTGCTTGTGGAGGCTTGACAGCAGTGTTTGCTGCCGCCTCCTCACGCTTGCTCCTTCTAAACCCCTCCCCCTTCAGCCCTTGGGGCGGGTGGAAGGGAGCCTCTGCCCAACACCTAGTTCTCCTCACTCATCGCAGTTTATTTACTTTGTAACAACTGAGTATCAATATACACAAACCCCAAGCAGCCTTCTGACTTTTAGACAGAAAAGCTCCCTTTGCTGGCTTCAAAATGCTGTTTGTGAGCCTGTGGACCCCGGGGTGGATGGCCCTTTCCCGGCACAAGACTGATCACATCCATTTCCTCTCCCACTGAGGCAAAGACACATAAAATAAGGCCCTGTGAAAAGATGCCAGGCACAAGTTGGGACTTCCCCACAGAGCAAATTGTTTGGGGAGGGCACATGATTCAATATAATTGTCCCGAGTGAGGTCCCCCCACTGAGGGTTTCTGTTCAGCTGAGTCATCCCACCATGAAAAGGACCTTAGGAGGAAGTCAGTTAAGTGATCAGGCTCTCAGGCAAGTGCGCAGCAGCTAACCCCTCCCCACTGTCACGGTGCCTTCCAGAACTGTCTAAATTTGCATGGTAACATTTTATGGACAAAAGCAAAATCATTTCTTTACTGTGTAGGGGTTGACAGGAAAAGAATGCATAAATGCAAATTTTAGTCCTCCAGTGTAATTTAGCTCGAACGCCTTTTTCATGCAGGTCCTAGGGTCCAACCTTCAGTCTCTCTGTTTTTCCACAGAAGCTCTGAGGCCTTTTCCCTCCAGCACACTGACCTGTCAGGAGGTGAAGAGTGTCCAGGTAAGAGTGGGGTGAGCCAGCAACAGGGGGTTGATGGGCTGTAGCGGGGCAGTTAGTACTGTCCCTGTCATTTTTCTGGCTGGTCAGCATACAGG
Organism: Acomys russatus; assembly: GCF_903995435.1. Taxonomy (NCBI): domain Eukaryota; kingdom Metazoa; phylum Chordata; class Mammalia; order Rodentia; family Muridae; genus Acomys; species Acomys russatus. Next base: position 123,074,210 of record NC_067137.1, read on the forward strand.
GCAGGGGGAAAGACCCAGCCCCCAAAGGATGCTGCTGGGAGTGGGACAGTGTCTTGTGGGTGGTAGTTAGAGTCACTCAGCAGTGCAGGCTCGACTGTCCCTGGTCTCCTCTGTCCTGAGTGGATTGAAGCAAAAGCCCCCAAGGACTGAGATCCCACGGCTCCAAACCGTAGCCTCTTCTGTACTCATGGAGAGTGGCGGCTCCTTTCCCAGCGAGGACCCCGGATTCAGCAAGTTCATTCAGGATTGTGGTTTACGGCTAAGCACTTTACGTAATCACCTTTTGTGCAGATGTGAGGCATGTACTGTGTGGCTGGCTGGCTGCACGGATGAACAAGTTCTTCTGTGGCGGCCTTGATTCCTGGAACCCCATCTGGAATACCAAAACTGGCAGATGCTCAGCTCCTTAATGTAAAATGACACGATATTTACAAATAACTTGTACAATAATCCTCCCATATATGTCAGGTCATCTCTGCTGTGTTACTTACAATACCTGATATAATACACACGCACTGTGTGTGCTCATGCTGAATTGCTTGGGGAATAGTGACATGAAAAGTCCACACGTGTTCCATCCAGACAGTTTGACCGCGAGCATTTTGAGTCTACAGTAGTTTTAATCCGTAGACGGGGACCCAAGGGCAGAGAGGACAGACTGGCTTATTCACACTGCGGTCTTTCTTTTCCAGGCCCTGCCCTGGAAACAAATCAAAGAGTGCCCCCAACAGTTCTGAGCAGCCGCAGAGGCAGAGGAGGGATTGTAACACATTTTCATTGTCCTCCAAGGCTGATTCTCTGTGTCCCCTCTTTCTTGGGGCCATACTCCATTGTCTTTTGGAGTGTTGCTGTTTCCTGGGTTCACCTGGTGTGCGACCCCAGATGCCCCGGGCTTGCTCGTGAGTTGCCCATCACCCCTTTATCTTCCCCTTCAAACGTTTCCAGTGTTGTGGCTTAAACACCCCCTTCCTTTTTTCTTCACCCCAAGACTTCTGCTCTCAGTCCCTTTAAGAAGCCGACCTGGGCTAGACCTGGGCTAGATGCTTGACTGTATGAGGGGCTCCATGTGTACCCACGGCACAGCCACTCAGGGCTGCGGGTTCTGCCTGTTACGTTTTAGCTCCGGTCTGGCCCACTGGGTTCAGAGGGCTTATGAGCTGTGACTTCACCCAGACTCACACCAGCTTGTCACAGAATCATCAGACCCGGTTGCCTCTCCACAGGAACAAGGTGCCAGCATCTTCCTTTGGCATGGTGTTTAGTGGGCATCTGGTCATAGTGTCAGTAAGTATCCAATTTCACCAAGTCAGTCATGCGTCTCCACATCATTCAATAAAGCCAGAAGTGAAGTGGGAGCATATTACGTTACAGTATGTGCATGCGTGGATGTGCATGTGTACTAGAGTGTGTACACACACACACACACACACACACACACACACACACACACACACAGCTACCGTGGGAAACTAAGCCCCTTTCTCAGCTTAGAAGTCACATTGCAATATGGAGGAACTGCAGCCAGGCCGTACTAAGGTTTTCAAAAACACACGCTCTATTTTCTTTTTCTTTTTCTTTTTTTCTGTTACACTTCATAGACTGTGCTGTTGTTAAGCCCCCATGAACTCAGGTCCTGTCACCAGCGTTGTTTTTGCTTAGGCTTCTGTGACACCTCACGCTCGAGCCGATGTTGGTACCATGATCTTTGAACAACAGCAGCACTCGTCCTTGTGGGTTGTCGTCAGTGTCATCGAGGTTTCCTCGGTGTGTGCTGCTGACCAGCTTGGACGCCAACAGTGCCCTAAAGGAGTGGCCCATACATGAAATGGTAACTGAAGGTCACCGTGGGTCATACGAACCAGAGCAAAGAGTTTGGAGAGAGAGAAAGATCTGGAAGACAAAGTATGAACAAACCAGACGCAGGAGCTTCTAACACACCTTTAAAAAAAAACTAAGCTGTTGGTCCAACAGAAGGAAGGCAAAAAAGAAAGTCCTGTCCATGAATAGGCCAGGAGAAAACGGCTGCCGGGACCGCTTGGGACACTGTGTAAGAAGGAACCCATCACAAGGAGTCTGTCCACTGAGGGCTGGAAGCAATATCTGTACCCATGAACACTCTTCAGGCCTTTTGATGTTTGCCCCTGAGCCACCTCTGACAAGATGGCCACCTGGGCAGCCTTTTACAGGGAGAAGTTGCTTACGCTGCCTGTACCCAGGCTCTTTGGAAGTAGCATTTTTCAGGACAATTTTGAAAGAGAGATAAACTTGTTTTTGTTATGATCCCAAGTGTGGGATGGGGAACGGTCTTGTGAGAGAACAGGTGAGGTTAATCCACTAGAAAACAAACCACCTCGTGCGGGGAGCTTGATTGTTGCCAGCTGAAAAGATCTCGTGACAGGCTCTGGGAGGAGATATATAAATGAGCCCAAAACTAGAGGTGGGGCTTTTGGAGACTTGGGATAGTTTTGGCTGTTCATCGCTGCACTTGCCTAGAGAGAACTGTTCAAGGGAAGGCTTCAGGGCTCTGGCTCCAGCTGAGGTTCCGGGTTCCCGTTACTCCAGGTTCCAGCAGAAGAAATCCTGCTGATTACGCCAGGAGAATCATTCCTTCGAACCGATATCCTTACTGTTTTGTTATTCTTTAATCCTCCCTTGCCCAGAAGAAAGATCAAGTTGCTCAAAAGAAAGCAAGCTTCCTCAGAGTTCAGGAGCGGGCTGCTGAGAGCTAAAGCAGTTTTCTGTGAAGAGTTTTTTTTTTTCCCCCATAAAGACAATAAACTTATTGGCCAAGCAGAAAAAAAAAAATCCTCTTTTCCTATTGTTTAGGTTAGTAGGGTTATAAGTGGTGTATGGTTGGTTAATAAGTTCGTAACAGAATATATTTGTTAAGAAAACTGAGCCTACACAATTTTTACTGCATCCTGATGTTACACATTGGTCTCTTTTGAACCTTCCCACATGAGTGTGCCTTGTTGGGGGTGATAGACTCTGTGACTTCAGGGTTCAGATTCCTCTCTCACAGCTGATGGTCAAGTTCTTTACCTAGGGCAGAAGTCATTATTTGTTTTTAAAATCTCTCCCCGCCCCCCCCCCCTGGTACATGCACTGAATATGTGGTGGCCCAGGGCTGTAATCCCAGCGTGCGGGATGCTGAGGAGGCCGAATGTGGTGGCCCAGGGCTGTAATCCCAGCGTGCGGGATGCTGAGGAGGCCGAATGTGGTGGCCCAGGGCTGTAATCCCAGCGTGCGGGATGCTGAGGAGGCCGAATGTGGTGGCCCAGGGCTGTAATCCCAGCGTGCGGGATGCTGAGGAGGCCGAATGTGGTGGCCCAGGGCTGTAATCCCAGCGTGTGGGGTGCTGAGGAGGCCGAATGTGGTGGCCCAGGGCTGTAATCCCAGCGTGTGGGATGCTGAAGAGGCCGAATGTGGTGGCCCAGGGCTGTAATCCCAGCGTGCGGGGTGCTGAGGAGGCCGAATGTGGTGGCCCAGGGCTGTAATCCCAGCGTGCGGGGTGCTGAGGAGGGAAGATCAAGGCTTCCAGACCAGGCTAGGTTTTGCAGAGATCCTTCTCTAGAAGTGAGACAAAGTGAGTAAGAAAAGGCGGGTCCTGGAATGGAGGGTGCGGTGAGATCTGAACTTGGCATGCTAGGAAACAAAATGGGTAAGCAGCGGAGGCCTGGTAGACTGAATCACACCAACTGTCCCATGGTAACACTCAGTGTTGAGCAGTAATTCTTCCTTCTTTTTTTTATTTGCAGTCCCAGACTTCTGCAGTGAGCACATACCATCACCCTCCTCACCTGTCCCCACCTCATTACCTCGTTATAAATCATCTACTAAGTGCCAGGCAATATGTCAGGGTCTAACAGAACCCGCTGAGGAAGAATTTCCACAAGCCGTAAGGTTTTTGATGTGCAGCTATTGGTAAGTCCAAGGTTCCTTTCCCAGCTAGACAGGACTGGAAGGACTGGCTCCTCCTCCTCCTCCTCCTCCTCTCATCATCCTCCTTTAATTTTTTTTTTTTTTTTAAGATTTATTTACTTATGTACATGAGTGTTCTGTTTACATGTCTGTTTGCGTGGCAGGAGAGAGCATCAGACAGAGGAGGGCATCGGATCACATTACAGGTGGCTGTGAGCCACCACATGGTTGCTGGGAATTGAACTCAGGCCCTCTGGAAGAACAGCCAGTGCTCTTAACCACTGAGCCATCTCTCCAGCCCTAGATCTCTTTATTCTAAATGAGCAGATGGAGTGACTCGAGCCCCTCCTCCTCTGGTCTTGTTTTTTTCTATTTTCAAGTGAGAATAATTGTCTTTGAGGTGAGTCATGGATACCTTTGGATAAATGTTCTCTTCAACATAGAAATGGACTAAATAGCGGTTGGCACTTGACCTGACATTGTAGGAGATGCTCTTCCTCGCTGTGACGGCGCCCATGCAAAGCTCCTCAGCTCAGGGCTCTGCTAGGCTGTCACATATCCTGCCCTAGGCCTGAGTGAGGAGTCTGCAAGACAGCTGAAATGACCTTGTGCTTGCTGGGGTCCTGTTGATGGAGAGCCAGCCAGCCTGCCTTTTCTCTTGCTCCATGACAGCAGAGGAACAGACTCTCCAGCTCTCCAAGGCAGCCCTCAGCAAGGCCTCCGAAGGTCTGCTGGTTGGCGCAGACAGAGCAGTACCCACCTGTGCTCTGAGCCCTGCTGTGCCTTGGCATCCAGCGTGCTTTTTTCTTTTTTTACTGTTCTTGAGTTTTTGTTTTTTATTTCATCTATTTATGGTTTTATTCCCTTTTTCCCCCTTAGAGCCTGCTTTCAAACTAGCTAAATTGAACTCAGAAAAAGAAAAAAGAAAGAAAGCGTGTGGAAACCAGGAAGCGAGAAAGCAAATCTCATGACTATAGCTCTGACCTCAGCTGACTCAAATAAGGTGTTCATTACTGAACAATTAGAGCCACCTACACAGGACAAAGTGAATTTCCAGTCAACAGGTAGTAATAGCCAAACCCCTGCGTCAGCCAAGAAACATCAGAGTGGATTATCCATGAAGAGAGGATTAGAAAAAGAGAGACCCAGAATCCAGCAAAGGAGACCCCAGCGGGCCAGCTGGCTAATGTTTGGGATAATAACTCCAAACGTATTAAAATAAATTGTAAGAAAGAAAAGGCTGAAGACAAGAAAAGCAAGCTTCACACGATACTGTATATTGTGGATAAAATCATGCACATTTTGCAATAATCACTTCCCCGGAGGCACGCAGAAAAGGCGCCACCAGCAGAGAAGCCGTAGAATTTAAATCCACAAGCACACGGTGTGCCAGTCGGTCTGCAGGAGCTGGGGGCAGGGCGGTGGCTCATAATAGAAGCCTGCCCAAAGGAAACTTCCCGATTCCATTTTTCTACGGCCTGAAAAGAGTTTCTACAAACAACCAGAGGGAGACGGGTAGACGGTCGTCCACCATCTTAGACGTGAGGTGTCGGTTCTTTAACAGAGTCAGAGAAAAGAGCCGTTCCATTTCCTTCTCCTTTTATCATGTTCGTGAGGACTAGGCTCAGAGGCTGGCCAGAGACGGGGGTGTGGGTGTGTGTGGGGGGGGTGTGGGGGACTGGGGGAGGGAAGAGAGAGAGAGAGAGAGAGAGAGAGAGAGAGAGAGAGAGAGAGAGAGAGAGAGAGAGCGCTCTTTCTCTTCCTCCATAGCCAGGTGAACATCTGGAATCTTCTTGTTAAGGTTTTCTTGCCTCTCTCAACCAGCCTAGGTTTTGGACGTGTCCATTAGCACCTGGCGCTAAAGTGTCCCTCCAAAAAGTCGCTGTCATTGGAGGTTGATTCCCAGCTTGGAGCTGCTGGGGTGTGGTTGGTGGAGGAAGCTTTGAAGTGGGACCTTGCGCGGATTCTTCCTGGCACTGGGGTCCTTGAGGCCTCTGACTTCGCTTTTGTTTGCTGTCTGTAGAGTGAACTGGCTTCCCTGGCCTTGGATTCTTAACAAATGTGCTGCCGCGGTTAGAGCAAGAGGCTAACCCAATCAGAAGCAGAAACCTCCAAATGTGAGCAAAACAAAACCTTTCTCTTCATAAACTGTCTTCCTAAAGTAAGTGTTACAGTAATGAAAAGTTGGCTAAGGCACACCCTGCAGTTCTTTCTGTTCTTAGCTTTGTCCAATGATGCAGGAATAGTCTATGCAACTATCTCTGGACCAATGGTTCGCTGTGGTCACAACCTCCTTAGATGTTTTCTTTAGGGAGCCTGGAATCCTGTTATCTTTAATTTGTGAGTAGGGGACGGTGCCTCTACTGAAGTTTCCCTTCTCCCTGACTTAAGAATGTGCTGTCAGCTTTTGTTTGCAATTGAATGTCCCCTATCTGTTCATTAAGAATCTTATAGCAGGCCGGGTGCAGGGGAGGCAGAGACAGGCAGATCTCTGTGAGTTTAGCCTGGTCTGCAGAGTGAGTCCATGGTAGCCAAGGCTACACAGGGAAATGCTGTCTCAAAAAAAAAATCTGAACAAACAAACAAACTGAAATCAGCCAACCAACAACAACAACAAAAAGGATCCTATAGCAAGAATTGTTCAGGATGAAATGACCACAAAGACGGACAAAACTCAACTTGTCACCTCTGAACTTTGGGGCTACTGGGGACACAGACATGCAACAACTGTGAAAACAAAGCATGTGTGTCCACACATGTATGGAGGACTAAAGCTGACACTGAGCGTCTTTCTGCAGTGTGCCTCACTTTACTCCTGGAGGCAGGGTCTCCCACGGGACTCGGTACCCGCCAATTCCAATTAGTCTAGTTGGGCAAAGGATCCTTTGTTCCTCTTTCTGTTTCCCAAGTACTGGTCGGGGCTTCAGGTGGACTCTGGGTGTCCAAACCTCAGGATTCATGCTTGCGTGGCGAGGACTTTTCCCACTGCACCATTTCCTAGCCTCAAGCTCCCGGTTCTTTTGGAGAGAGCCTGAAGAAATCTTTGGTGGAATCTGAAGATGAGTTAACCTTGAAGTAAGAAGCCAGAGATCAAGGGCATGTGCTGGAAGGGAAACCCAGAGGAGGAATGTGTGTGTGTGTGTGTGTGTGTGTGTGTGTGTGTGTGTGTGTGTTCAGGAGCCTGGGGGGACAAGAATGGGCATATGATGCATTTGTCCTGCTTAGTGACAGGAGCATGCTGGGTATTCGAGGCTGGAAAGGAGAAAGTAGAATGGGGATTAAAAGCAGGAAATGACAGAAGAGAGTGAGCCATGAGCACAGCACCCATCTAATGCCCACAAGAATTCACGTGGTCTTCTCGGTACCAAGCCCCATGTTGTGTGCCTTGTGGTTTGCACTTGCCTTCCAGCCAGCTGCAGCTCAGCACAGGTCGCAACGCCCGTTCTTCTAGACGGCTGCTCATTTAGCTGGTGTTTACTGAAGTTGACAGGAGGGCCTGGAGCAATTTACCTCCTCTTACAGAATTCTCAAGGAACTTGGTCAATATTAACTTTTTTCTAAAACACCCCAGTGTTGCTTTGTAGAACCCTACAAAGTACCAGTGCTTTTCAGCAGAGTTTATCTAGTTAATTTTCTGAGAAAATGTCTAGTATGAGACTCTACATTCATTTAAACAAGTTAAAATTCAAATGGCTTCTCCAACTTTATTGATATATACATACTTTAAAAAAAAACCGTAAGAGTGAAACTACAGAGGCACAAATGTTTTTGTAAGAGAGGAAAGGGTGGTTTGTAGGCTTAGCTTAATAACATAACACTTCTGATCAGAACCTTTCATATTTGCTTAACAGGTTTACACATGGGGGCTGAGAGATGGCTCAATCAGCAAAGCACCTGCTGCATAAACATGAGGACATGGGTTCAATTCCCAGCGTCCACATGAAAAGCCAGACATGGCTGCACACACCTCTATAATCCCAGTACTGCAAGGCAGAGACATGAACAAGATCCCTGAGACTCACTAGCCAGGCTGTCTGACCTACAAGCGAATGCTACCTCCCAGCGAGAGGCTCTTTCTCAAGATACAAGGCTGCTAATGTGAGGCTTTTACTTTCATCTACATGTGCACCAGCATTCACGTGCGATGCATACGCAATGAAAAAGAAAAAGACCAAAAAAAATTGTTCAAATGAGGAATCACATGTGTTAAAACAAAGGAGATAACAAATTCCAGTCAGGTAGGAAGGCAAATTTTTCCACTTGGATTACTGTTCTCCAAACACAAAGCAATAGAAGGCTGAGGAAGGAATATGCAGCGAGTGGCCTGTGGCCTGAGCAGATCTATCAGACAACCCAGGTTTAAATCCCTTACTGTTGGGTGGTCCTAGACACCTGACTAGACCTACTCAAGCTCTGACCGTCTCATCTGCGGAAAGGGCGTCCTGGCACCACTTCTAGAGAATAAAGTATTTATCTCAAGACGTGTTGGATCCTGACCAGGTAACAAGCGTGTGCTCCTATGGATGTGATGAGGCCGAGAGTCCAGATTGTTCACCCCACAAGACAGGCCCAGTGTCCCTCCTAAGGAATATATTCTTACAGTATCTTATTCCATATCTAATATGGGCACTGCGGTTGCCCACTAGTGGTCTGACTTCAGCACCCTGGAGAGCAGCCGAACTACCGGGACAGTGGCTTCTTCACCATTGTGCCTGCAGGCCCAAAGGCAATCTATCCTACTGTAAGCTAAGAATAAAATACATTTAAAATAGGTTGTAATCAGAAATGCATCCTCTGAACTCCGATTGTCACTGCAGAAGATAATGAAAGAGAGATGAGGTAGCTTTGTGTGTCATTATACAGTTTGGAAGCCCCCCAGACTTCAGCAGTGGGGGTACCTAGCTTTTAAGCCAGGCATTGTCACCTGCAGACTGTGTGACTTTAGGAAAGTAAGGCACTTCATTTGAGACTCAGATAATATTCTCTGAAATGGAGATAAAGCAGTGAATGAGATAGAGCACTTGTGTGTCTAGCCTATAGTGGGGACACAGCAAATAAAACTGCTGATTTCTGTACTGTCATGTTTACAGTACTAACAACCTTGGTGGTGGGCACACTTGGGGTAAATATGAGGATATGAGTCACTGCCATGTAGTCAATAGTAGCTAATAACTACTGGGGGGGTCTCCTATCTCCCTGGCATCCTCCCAAGAGTTTTGAGATGCATTTAATCACTTTAACTACTCCCTGAGATAATGCACTGTTAGCATCACCCCCTCTCATTTTATAGATGAGGAAAATGGTCAGTAGCTTGCCCAGGAGACAGGAACAGAGTCCAGAGTCAAACCCCAGCTTCCAAGTTCATGGTCTTGACCATCGACCTGGTCAAGGACTGACCAAGCCAGAATGTAAGAAAAATACACCATGGAGAGACGGCGGAAGACACCCATGTCTGTTTTGCATCTCAGGAGATGCAGCTGTTCGTCTCTGAGGCTTCATTCACTCCCTTCTGTGATAGGAGGAGTCATGTTTGTCCTCACAGAACTCAGCCTTGAGTGCAGACACAGTGATCTTCGGGACACACTGTGTGGTGACACAGTGATTCCAGTGGACATACTGTATGGTGACACAGTGATATCTGGGGAAAACACTGTATAGTGACACAGTGATCTCTGGGGGGCACATTGTATGGTGACACAGTGATCTCCAGGGACACACTGTATGGTGACACAGTGATCTCCAGGGACACACTGTATGGTGACACAGTAATCTCCAGGGGACAAACTGTATGGTGACACAGTGATCTCCAGGGGACACACTGTATGGTGACACGGTGATCTCCAGGGGACACACTGTATGGTGACACAGTGATCTCCAGGGGACACACTGTATGGTGACACAGTGATCTCCAGGGGACACACTGTATGGTGACACAGTGATCTCCAGGGGACACACTGTATGGTGACACAGTGATACCAGGGAACACACACTGTATGGTGAATTGTAGCCACATGTAGCTTGTTTTCCCACATGAATGGTGTTCTAATGGGGAGTCGATCCCCAAGCAAAGCTTCAGATTCAAGCAAATCAGTAATAAGCTCCAAAACATATGAAAAAAAAAGTGAATATCAGGGCTGGAGAGATAGTTCAGTGGGAAAACGTACTCACCGTGAAAGCTTGGATCCGCACAGAAAATGCTGTGGTGTGTCTGGATCCGAGCACCCCATGGGGAGCCAAGAAGTGGAGACAAGAGACCCCCCCTGAGGCTAATACATCCCCATCTCAGAGCAAAGTAGAGGCATGATGGCTAACATCTGACGTTTGCTCTCTGTGCACACGCATACTGTGGCACGTGCACGCACACACAAACCGGAAGCAGGTGATACAGCAAGGACAGACCTTTAACAGGCCGTAAAAATATCGCCGTTTTAGATCTGTGAGCATGTGTGCACCGAGGGCAGAGCAGGCAAGCACTTGAAGGAGACAGGCTTCCCTGAGAGCCCTGATTAGGAACAGTGCTTTTAGAATTCAGGGTGGTTTGGGAGAAAAACCACTGCCTGGTTTATAGCTTATATGCAAAACAGGAGCATTGAAAATAAGTCCAAAGGTGTCCGAGTTCTTCTTCTTCCTCCTTTCCAGTTTAGTTTAGCTAATATTTAAGGCGCTACAAAGACCCCGCGGCTGTGAGCAGAGACATTTCTTGACACTTAAACAGTTTTGTTTCCTGTTCTGTTATTCAGTTTCACCTCCATCTCGTGTGAAGGGTAACTGGGAATACGTGTCTGTTTCTTCCTCTGACTTCTCATTAGTAGTATGCACTTTAAGGCCAGCCAGATGGATGGCCCCGCCAACCCCGCCCCCACCCATTCCCCACCGCCCTGCCCAGGGAAGCCCCAGGCCCACTGTCCCTGGGTGTGTAGCACACAGCTTCTGTTATGAAGTAGAAGACGCTGCTTGGCGAGAAGGAGAAAGCATTATCCTAGCATGGTAGATAATACAAACACCAAGGGACGTCAGAGGTCATCTGCCATTCACCAGGGGAGCATTTCTTTAAATGTTCTCTTTTTACAAAGAAGAAATCCTAGTTGGTCCCTCAGTAAAATGTATGATTTTCATGCATCAGAAATTGATCGTGGATTTGATATATGGAAATATATGTGTTAATAAAATAGCTGTTAATAGCAGCGTGAGAATGGAGCTAGAAACTCCCAGAGTTTTTTTTTTTTTTAATTTTTAATTTATTCTTTGAGAATTTTATACATGGAGATAAAACATAGTCAAATTCACCCCCTACTTCCGAATGCACACCCAACTCCCCTGAGATTCCTCATGTCCTCTTTCAATGTCACGACCCATATATACAGTGCATATATTATTACATATATGTGCTATACGTAACAAAACCCACCAAGTCCAAAACTCATTTTAAAGCAAACTGATGGTTTGTAGAATGTCCTGTGATTTACCAGCAGATGGCGCTGTTGTATAAAAACAGTTTCTCAACTGGGCCAAGGACTAAAGGAAGATTTTTTTTGCTGCTCTAGGACTCTCCGGAGGCCCAATGGGCAAACCACAGGGATGAGGTAAACAGTAACCAGGGCGTTTCCTTCAGTGTGCTGTACGTGGTGTACGTGATATTCATGGTGGTCAGGGAAAGCCGTTTTATTCACTTAGCTAGGTATGCACCCCTTCCCAGGATGGATGCTTTTACCTAGGACTTTAACTGGGCTGGATAGGTTAAGCATCTCTGTTCTGGGTCAGGTAGAGCCTGAGACACTGTTGTGAAGGACTGTCGCTGCTGGGAAGTGTGCTTCCTCGGTTCATTCACACGTGACACAGCCGGGATAGCCCTGAAAGTCTTCTTGGACTTCCACCTCTTCACTTGTTCAAACGCTTGCCTCTCCAGGCCCTGGGCTCCTGTCTGGGAGAAATGGAGTCAGCAATAAGCTCTGACCACGTGAGTCTGAGGAACTGGCAGTTTTCACAAGCTGCTGACATGCCCCACAAGGAGCAGGGCCATAACTGGCAGTTACCAAGATGGAAATCCATGTCATTGCATGTTGGAAGTGATTGAGGAAAAAAAACCACGGGGCTTAATTTCTGGTGCTGAGCCCAGAACATTCGCCAGCCTCAGGGCTGAGTTTGTTCACTTCTGAAAACAGGTGCCCCAGTGACCACTTCAACATTCTGTCGGTGTCCTGGGCAGCCATCTCCCAGCAAGGACAGTTCCAGAAGGCGAAGAGGCTGCTGCTGCCTAACTGCATCTGTTGAGCATGACCATGGGAGGCCGCTTTCATGTCCAATTGCATCTTTAGAATCCTGACAATGCATTGATTTTACAGAGAGCGCTTGCATCTGGAGCGCTCTCTCTCTCTCTCTCTCTCTCTCTCTCTCTCTCTCTCTCTCTCTCTCTGTGTGTGTGTGTTTCTGTTTCTCTCTGTGTCTCTGTCTCTCTCTCTGTTTCTCTCTTTCTATTTCTCTTTCTCTGTGTGCACCTCTCCCCTCTCTCTCTCTTTCTCTCTCTCTCTCTCTCCCTAATTTAACCTTAGAGCAAAATTGTAACATTTATATTCCCTTCACGCAGCCCTTGATGTTAGCTAACAGTTTCCCTCACTGTTACATACCTGTTAACAAGATTGCTCTCCTGTGCTTTCCCCTCACACTTCCAAGTGTCCTTGTACTGGCTGCTTGGGATCTTTACCATGTGCCCATGGGGCTGAGCTGGTAGCAGGAAGAGGAGGCAGAGGCCACTTCCTTGGCAGCAGTCAGCGGTCAGCAGCAGTGGCAGCAGCCACAGAGGCAGTGAAAAGGAGGCAAAAGAGTTGCAAAGAGCACCTGGGAGCAAAAAAAAAAAAAAAAAAAAAAAAAGTGAGATCGGAGGAAGAGTGGGGGAAGGGCTCCCATGAGCTGCCAGGCTTTAAGGCAGAGGCCTGAGAACTGAAACTGTAGCCCAAGGGTCCCAACACCCAGGGCTCCCCCAAGGCTTGATAGCTGTAACATTAGCTGGTACAGAGACATGCTACTAACAGCCCTGCTGAGAGCAACATTTGCCAAATGCTCAGGGCCAGGGAAGCCCAGAGCAGAAGCCTCCAGGATGAAAAAGCACCTTAACCCCTAGTTCTGAGGGCTGGAGGCTGACAGCCCCAGCCCCCACTTAAGCTTAGGGCCAAGGGCTCCCCACAGCAGAAGAGCCATCCCTCGCTCACTCTAGATTTCCAGTTAGAGCAGAGGTTGTTGGTAAGAACCTTATTTGAACTCATAATAAATGCTCTTCTCTGGGGTCTTTCTCAGGCCCAATGCTGGCTGTATATAGCTGCGCATCTTTGGTTTCTTCTAGTCTGAATTTCACGGCCTTTCTTCACTTTCTTGACCTACTCACTCGTGAAGGCTTAATGGTTCCGGGTAAATTTCCCCTAAGTTTGGTTTGTCTGATATTTCCCCAACTTGAGAGAGCATTCTGAGCAAGAATACTCCATGGGCACTAAGAGTCTGAGCCCTGTTACTGGAAAAGGCAGTGCCCGTACATTTCTCAAAGAGCTATCCTAGTTTCCTACCAGTAGCTAATTAGTGTATTTGGGTAGATATTTTAGCATTGCGGCCTTCTTCCGTCTGCTAATTGTGGCATGCAGTGATGCCCACAGTTGTTTTCACGGCTGCTTCCTGTCCCCATGTCCCTATCCCTTCTGCACACACTAGTGGGACGTCTGTGAAGAGATGACCCTTTCTCCCCACTTACCCTGTCTGAAGGAGATGTGAAGATAGCAGCAGGCCTCCCTCTAGCCCAGTGGTCCTCAGCCTTCCTGATGCCTCCATCCTTTAGCTCAGATCTTCGTGCTGTGGCGAACTCCCCACCCCCCCGCCCCAACCATAAAATTATTTTCATTGCTGTCTCATGACTATACTTTGTTACTGTTACGAATCGTAATGTAATTATTCTTAGTGATGGAGGTTTGCCATAGGGGGTCACGACCCACAGGTTGAGAGCCCTTGCCAGGGCCAGTCATCAGCTCTAAGGTGCCCAGGTTCCCCAGAAACGAGCCTCCCTTTGTCACCCCAGTCAAATGACAAAGATGTGATGACTGTATTTTCTGCTGGTGTTACCAGAAGGGTCCAAACACCACCATTTCATTGAAAATGAAGTACACACACACACACACACACACACACACACACACCATGGCAAGGAGGCTGGGATCTCAATATGCTCTGTACACCCCCAGTTCCCTCCTTCCACTGGGTCCCACTGCCTAAGGGTCCACCACCTAGATCATACTCCATATTTTGTCCTTCTTCGGCGATTCATAAATATTTATACTCTTTAATGTTATCTCCACCGTCAGCTGCCGTTTGGATGCCGGGAATTGAACCTGGGTCCCCTGCAAGAGTAGCAAGCGTTCCTAACCACTGAGCCCTCTCTCCAGTCCTCCTAGAAATACTTTTAAAAGATTACAATGAAGGGGGTTGGAGAGATAGCTCAGTGGTTAAGTGTACTTCTTGCTCTTCTAAAGGACCCAGGTTTGATTCCCAAGCACCCACATAGCAGCTCACAACTGTCTGTAACTCCCATGCACATAAATTAAAATTAAGTAAAAAATATTTTTAAAAAATTACAATGAAGACAGTAAGCTTCCCTCCTGTGCTGTTTTTCCGTTATTACTACTCCTCAAATCAACCACCCTTACCTTGTTAGCTGTGATTTCATTGGCGATTATGGTTCCCTCAAAAAACATGCCTACACTGCTGCTTGTTGACTTAGCCCGTTTTAGCCACCCTCTACAAGCTTCTTCCTTGGGAGGTAAAGATGTTACATTGTTTCTACATCTGTGCACTGTCAGTATGCGTTTCTCACTTTCAGTCACGTTTATAATCCGCGTTTGTCTGTTGATTCTCCATGCATCGCATGCTGCTGCAGAACCGGGATTTCGGTCAGAATTGCAGCAGCTTCTCTGCTGTCCAGGTCTGTGACCAGCTGAAGCTCGTCTCTTTCCCAGAGAAGCTGTGCTATAACATCTGTTCACCCCAAATGATCTGTCCGTCTTTTAGAGCATAAACCCCTCCATGTTTGGTGCTTAGTTCTCTCCTTAATTGTTATGTCTGGCATAAGTTGTGGAATTATTAATATTTAATATTATTCATATAATTGTTAAGGCATATGTAAAATGAATTATTCTATTAATATTAATTAACTCTGGTTATTAACATGGCAGCATTCATTCCTTAACCTGCTATTTTATAAATAAGAGGCACAGAAAGCTCTTAGACTTAAAATAAGCCTCAAAGCACCAGAGCTGGCAGATGCCAACCCTCTAGGC
The DNA here is from genome assembly GCF_903995435.1 of Acomys russatus. Classification (NCBI taxonomy): domain Eukaryota; kingdom Metazoa; phylum Chordata; class Mammalia; order Rodentia; family Muridae; genus Acomys; species Acomys russatus. The sequence goes on from NC_067137.1 coordinate 123,089,443, forward strand.
TACCTTGTCTGCTTCTCATCCAAAATCCTAAATACTTGCACATGTTAACATAGGCTGCTTCCTCCTTCCTCTCTCCTCCTTCTGTGACCCCACAGGCCTGTGAAATTCGCTCTGCCTACCTCTCTTCTCCCTAGCCCAAGCTGTAGGCAACTTTATTGGCCAATCAGGGCTAATTTGGGAGGCCAGGTTCACACAACATCTTTGGGATACTTGAGAATTTGCTCATAGGACAATAAAAATATCAGGGCCAATCAATTAACATTTGAATACAAAATAGTTCCAGGTCAATCCCAACAGGCACATTTAATGTATATTTTAAAATTTTACATATATAAAATAGTGACTTTAATTTTTAGTTACATAAAATTATTAATGTTGTCAGATATTTAAACGTTTTTTTTTTCTGTTGTACTGTGGAACAATTTCTCCACTCTTTTTTTTTCTTTTTGTGCTAATTTTAATATGTAGTTAATACACACTAATTAGGTACATTTCCAATATTTAATCCTTTTATTTTAATCACTACAAAATAAGAGCAATTTAAGTCTCAGTTGGTAGTAAATGCATGTGTGCATTTCATGGATGTAAAAAGTTTTTTATATTGTGGATGTATTTTTTAAATATATAGGAAAATATCTGGACATCATGTTTCAACTGCCCTTTGCTGAGGCACAGATTGTAAATAAAACTGTACTGGTTTTGGAGAACAAATGAAACTTAGAATCAGACCTGGAACTTTGTTTGTTTGTTTGTTTTATGTATTATAGGAGCAATTTCTTAAATAAAATCAAAAGAATTCTGCGAGCCAGAAGACTTCCAAATTTTCTTGGAGATGATAGTCCTGTATTGTTATGCTAAGCACGCCAACTGTCTGGATTCTTTAAACACCAGTAGAGAGGAGGAAAGGCCCGTTTTCATTGTTCAGTGAGGGCCAAAGTGTGCTCTCTCAGTGCTGTCGTTCAGTGAGGGCCAAAGTGTGCTCTCTCAGTGCTGTCGTTCAGTGAGGGCCAGAGCTTGCTCTCTCAGTGCCGTCGTTCAGTGAGGGCCAGAGCGTGCTCTCTCAGTGCCGTCGTTCAGTGAGGGCCAGAGCTTGCTCTCTCAGTGCCGTCGTTCAGTGAGGGCCAAAGTGTGCTCTCTCAGTGCCATCGTTCAGTGAGGGCCAGAGCGTGCTCTCTCAGTGCCATCGTTCAGTGAGGGCCAGAGCTTGCTCTCTCAGTGCCGTCGTTCAGTGAGGGCCAGAGCGTGCTCTCTCTCAGTGCCGTCGTTCAGTGAGGGCCAGAGCTTGCTCTCTCAGTGCCGTCGTTCAGTGAGGGCCAGAGCGTGCTCTCTCTCAGTGCCGTCGTTCAGTGAGGGCCAGAGCTTGCTCTCTCAGTGCCGCCTAACCTACTGACTGCGCTGTTACAAGGCTGTCTTCTTTATTGCTTTCCATCCTGAAGCGGTGTTGCCCACACATATCACGGACAGCTGCTGGCTAAACACGCTGTGGTAGCTACATACAATTACATCCTTCCTCTTCTGGTGCATGCAACACATCCGCACAGCCTGAACCTTCTTGATGAAGAATTTACGTGGAGGTGACAGGGGGCGGCAACCCAGTAAAGCCGAAGCCTCAAGTTGTCATCTCTGACACTGAGTCTGGGAGGGGAAGGCAGATCCTCCATGAACGAAAACCATGGCAAAACTTAGGTTTTAAATTTGGGATAACTCAGGATTTCCAAACGTTTACGAGGAGTGTTCAGGCCGACATATATATGCGTCACCAGGAAGCCTCTAGTGCTTCTGAAACTGCGCAGTGCTCATCGGAGCCCTGAACACTCTCCGCTGCTCAGCAGCTCGTCCTCTGCTTTACCACTGGGCTTGAATCTACTTTATGGCTGCTGTGTACACGCTCTTCCATCCTGCCCCTCACCAGGGCACTCACACACACTACAGAGAAGGTCTGGTTGGGTTATGGCCGCTGTGTCACCCTCTTCCGTCCTGCCCCTCACTAACGCACTCACACACCCTGTGGAGGAGAAGGCCTGGTTGATCTTTACTTTCTCTCATGCACTCACTTCCGGGCCAGTCCTAACACCCACACAGAAAACCGCTCAGCTCTCCCTCAGGCTCAGGTCAGTTAGTCACTGTGGGGACAGGGTGTGCTCTCCGATGCACCATCCTCCCGAAGGTTCAAAAGGGATTCCCCAAGTTACCAGGAGGACCTCTCTCACGCCTTTGTTTTCCTGTTTGAGTTGAAAATTTAGCTCCTATTCCTTGAACCCTGTGGCTTGTCAGTCTCAACGGCTTTCCTCACTGCTGCCTCTCAGTGACTTGGCCAGCGTGGGCTTGTATCTTCTCACAGCGCTGCTGTTTATACCCGGGTCATCTGCTTTTCTAGCCATCAGCAATCTGCACTTTGGTTCTTGAGCACTTGCTCGTTATTAGTTCCAAGGCAGACAGGAGCTCCTCCGTGTCAAGGGTGGCGACAGTTCTCTCAGGCGATTCTCTGATTCTCTTGTCTTCTTGCTAGAGTCCCACAAGTGGTGGGGACTGTGGCCCATGGTCCTGCAACTTTATTATGTTCTTGGAGTTCTTTCTAACGCTGCAGCCTTGCTTCCACTGCTAGTTAAGAGCTGTGGTCTGCTCGAGAGACTCTCTCTACCTCCCAGCCTCCGCAGTAGTGCAGCTCCCTAGAAAAGCTGGCCAGGAGCATAGGGAGGGGAGCGCAGCCCTGGGACTAGCCCATGCGCGTGTGTGTGTGTCTGCACACTCAGCCCCAGTGCCCCTCAGCCACCAGACACAGCGATGAGGACCCGTGAGATCCAGGGGCTGGGAGGACTACAATCCCCTGCCACCTCCTTGGCCCATAGCCTGCTGCACTCACGCGTGCCCAGGCCTGGACCTGATGAGGCCCAGAGCGCCAAGCCTCCCCTCTGCTTTCTTATATATTTCTCCTAGCTGCTGAGGAGAATCGATATGCTCAGGGGCTTGTGATAGTACATTCTCTACGAAAGTTTTAGAATCCTTCTACACCTTGTGTTCTGAAATTTTGTAATGATTTGAAATTAGTAGATCCCCTTTAAATGATTTTTATTCTTATTTATTTGGGGATGTGTGTGTGCGTGGTGTGTGTGTGTGTGTGTGTGTGTGTGTGTGTGTGTGTGTGTGTGTGTGCACATAAGTGTAGTGCCTACTGAGGCCAGAAGAGGGCATCAAATCCCCAGGAGATGGAGTTACATTCAGTTACATGATTTAACTGCTGAGCTGTCTCTCCAGCCCAAAGCCAATAGGTTCTTGGAGCCTGAAAATTTGTATTATTGCGTTCTAGACTGCTGTCTACTCACCCATCTACCAAACTATCATCTGTCATTTACCTGTATCACTTGCTTGTCTGCATTCTTGCCTCACTTGTTTTATTTTTCTGCTTCTTTATTCTGAAATTCCTAAGGTCAAATATTAAAATGTCTGCATTAATTCTATGCATTTCTTCATGTTTAATCTCTTCCTTTTTGCTCAAGGAATGGGAGAGAAAGGGGGAGGAGATAGATAAATAGTCCTATAGAGCTATTATAATCTTTATTACTATTTGTGTTGTTTTTCATAATGCCCTATTTTTAGCTATGGGTGTGCTATTGAGACACAGGACAAGGAAGGGGGCCTCATTTTGGGGAGGAGTTTATAAGACATGGGTTGTTGTAAAAGGAGGTAAAATTTTGCACCTGCAGGGGAGCTCCTTCAACTCCAGATGTTCCTGACACCAACCCGGTAAACCAGGCTCTTTCCTCCTCAAGACAAACGGCGAGGCCTGCTGACAGATACTTGCAGTGCAATGGAGCTGCCCAGAAAAGACTTAACCAGCCAAGCTGTTCAAGAAAGACACAACTGCCACCAGGAAAAGGCAGAGCCCAGCCAAGCTGCCTGAAAGAAACTCAGCCCAACTAAGTTCCCTGGAAAAGGCACCTTCCAACCTGCTGGGCTGCCAGCATATTTTGCAGTGTGCCCCAGTTCCAAGATTTTGTTAGCCACCAGCCATGGGCACTGCTACACAGTATGGTACCATACCAGCCCCTAACAGGTGAGAAAACACCAAGCAGCTTCCAGAACAAAGAGGAGATCCGTGCATTTTATTATCACCACCACCACCGTTGCCAACATGTCCTCCTCACCATCTTGGTTTCTGTTTGATTGACCCTATTTCCTTATTCCTATGGAATGCTTGCTTTAAGTATAGTGTGTGTGGGGGGGGGGTTGTTGTTTGTTTGTTCATTTTGTTTTGTTTGTCTGGCCTTCACAGGCTCCAATTTTCCGATGACTTGGAAAACTTATTTTTTTTTCTTATGTTAGAAACAACTCCCTGACCTTTGCTGATTTTTTTTTTTTTTTTTTTTTTTGGTTTTTTTTTTTTTTTGGTTTTTTGAGACAGGGTTTCTCTGTGTAGCCTTGGCTGTCCTGGACTCACTTTGTAGACCAGGCTGGCCTCGAACTTATAGAAATGCACCTGCCTCTGCCTCCTGAGTGCTGGGATCAAAGGCATGTGCCACCACCGCCCGGCGCCTTTGATGATCCTTGTGGGGTGCGGCAGTGTGAAGGGGCCAAGCAGAAGGAGATGGGGTGGGGAGAGCCACAGGAAGGAGGCACAGGCGCTGATATGTTCCTTCACAACCAAAAAAAAAAAAAAAAAAGACTTTGAATCTAGCATAATTACGCTCAGTTTCCTCCGTCCTCTTGTTGCAATGCAGTCTAGCAGGACCGTTGTGTGGACTGCTGTGACATCATCTCTAACAAGCCTACTTCTCACGGGTGCAGGATGACAGCTGATCTCGGCTCCCATTTCATATGCAGACACGGTCAGCCTTGACGTGACTGTCAGCAAAGCCCAAGTCCCATTGTTCTGAGCGTGGTTTAGGACGTATGGTCATTGGCCTCATCCATAGCCTAGACTTTTACTTTGTCACACATGTCCTGATACTGGGCTACACAAAACAAAGGCAAGAGACACAGATGCTAAAAAGAATCCAGACACGGAATGTAGGTTAGAGCTGAGAGCTGCTGAGGATGTGTTCGGGTTTTCAGAATTGAGTAACTATCTGGGATCTCCTTTCTCGCAGTCAAGCCTAGACTACGTGTAGATTTTATAAAAGAGCAATAGGCTGCAGGGTTGAGGCGGGGTTGAGGCAGGGGTGAGGGAGTGGGATGAAGGATTCGGGGGTGTTCTTTCTCTTTTCCTTTGAGTCAAAGTCTCATTGTAGCCCTAGCTGGGAAGGAGCTCCATGCACAGACCAGGCTCATCTTGAACTGGTGGCAATCCTCCTGCCTTTCTCTCCTGAGGGCAGGGATTACAGCACAGGCTGCACCAGGGTTAAGATGCTTAAAAACAATGTGGAGCACTTGCAGGGGGGGGGGGGGGGGGGGGGGGGGGGGAAGGAGTGACTGTAGAGAGCGTCAGTGGTAAGCACGCCTGCTGGAGATAAACAGAGCTTCTTTCTCATGTACTTTAAAGTTTGAGTTCCTTAGGTCATTATGCTCCCAGGGAGGTGGAGGCTGGGAGATCAGGAGTTCAAGGGTATGTTCAGCTATACAGCAGGTTCCAGGCCAGCCTGGGCTACATGAGACCCTGGTATTGTGTTTCTTGTAGTGGAAACTCTAGTTTCTTTAAAAAAACAAAAAACAAAACCAACTCAGTTATGTTATGTAAGTGTGTTTTGATATGGGGGCTGTTATAACTATGATTGCCTCGCGCAGGCTCAGAGAGGGACGTGATCTTTGCCAGCTGCAGATAGTTTAAGTCTGAAGAGTCTGAGGGAGTATAAATGCCAGAGCGCTGAGAGGAAAGGGGGTCGGAGGAGGAGGAAGGCTGCAGCTGGTTCGCCCTGCTCCTGCGTTTGATGTTCGCTGTTTGCTGCTTAGCTGGACTGCTGGATGCAATGACTATGGAGGTTGAAATTGCCCCAGGAGCTAAGTCTAAAGAGGTCTACGTCCCTTTCCCCTCTAACTCTCTTTCTCTCTAGCTAGTGTTGGGGGCATTGGAAGAAAAGTAGAGGCATAAGAAGTCATCTGAAGTACATGAAAGGAACGCCAACAATTTCTTAAAAAGAACACTTGATTAAAAAAAAAATACAGTGTTGTTGTTTGTTTTGTTTTGTTTTGTCTTTTCAGGATGAGAGATGTTTGAGTTTGTCTAGCTTGGCTGGCTTGGCCTGCTTTCTCCAAGTTTTTTTCAACCCTGAAGTCAGAGCTTTCTCATCTTAAAGAAAGAGCAGGTTATACGCAACTCACACCCCAGCATTCCCTGAGTAAAGCAGTACTTAAGCAAGCTCTATAGCTTTGCTAGTGTTCAATGTGTGGAAAGCTACCATCAATGCAACTTTACACACCACGGGAAATTCTAGCTTTCTCAGATCGTGTCTATTAGCTGTTGGGGGAGTAGAGAGATGAAGGAAATATTGGTCAAAGAATACAAAAATTTAAAGAGGAGAAATAAGTTCAAGTGACGAACTCTACATCGTGATACCAACATCAACTATGATAGACACTGTCTGCTGAAAACTACTGCGGTTTTAAGTTTTGCTTCCCATACATGATGCCTGTGTAAGTTAACACATATGTGAAATAGCTTCATTCAGCATGGCACAATGGATAGACATGTTGGAAAATTTGTAGATCATTCACACACACACACAAACACACACATGCATGCACACACACACACACACACTTTGAATGGGCTGGGCAGGTATACAGCAGCTTCATTTTGTAATTTTATATACAGAGCATTGAGGTTTCCGAGAGATGAAATAAATGCAAGGAACACGGACTTAGAAATTCCTTCCTGAGCTGGATGGTGGTAGCCCACGCCTTTCATCCCAGCACGCAGAGGCAGAGAGGCAGAGAGAAGAGGCAGGCAGATCTCTGAAGGAAAGATAAACCTGTTTTTGTTATGATCCTAAGTGTGGGATGGGGAACGGTCTTGTGAGAGAACAGGTGAGGTTAATCCACTAGAAGACAAACCACTTTGTGCAGGAGTTTGACTGTTGCCAGCTGAAAAGATCCCGTGAACAGACTCTGGGAGGAGATATACAAATGAGCCCAGAACTACAGGTGGGGCTTTTTGGAGATTTGGGATAGATATGGCTGTTCATCACTGCAGTTCGAGACGCTCCTAAAGAGAACCGCTCGAGGGAAGGCTTTGGGGCTCCGGCTCCTGCTGAGGTTCCGGGTTCTGGTTACTCCAGGTTCCCCCAGAAGAAATCCTGCTGGTTAGGTGAATTGTTCGTCGGAACTGATATCCTTACAGTTCTGTTATTCTTTAATCCTCTTTTTCTATTGTTTCGGTTAGTTGGGTTATAAGTGACATACGCTTGGTTAATAATTTCGTAATAAAATATATTGGTTAAGAAAAGTGAGCCAACAGATCTCTGTGAGTTTAAGGCCAGCCTGCTTTACAAAGTAAGTTCCAGGAAAGCTAGGACTGTTATACCAAAAAACCCTGTCTTAACAAACAAACAAAAATCCTTCCTCAACTATTAGATGGGCCATCACTGATTTAGCTCTGACCAAATAGAAAGCTCAAACCCTGTACTTAAAAACGTATTGAAATTTTCTATCACCAGTGCAATGTTTTTATGCTGTCTTGTTCCTTAGGAATTTACTTACTACATGCATTTATTGATGTTTTATAATACAATTAAAGCTACCTAAGGGTTTGTTTGCAAACTTCTCCCCTCTTTCCCTGAGTTTCAGTGGGCGCCACGGCTTTGGAGGAGAGACCCGTTGCTCCCTTCTCATTCTCTCCTATGACAGTCATCAGCACACACTAGTATCCTAAGGTGATATGTTTTCATCATTAAAAAAAAAAACACCCATAATTCTTTTAAAACTATATGCAACAGTTCTTTTGTCGGTACCACTAACTATAAATGGATCATAACTATTTTCCTTTGTAACATGTATATAGATAAGAACTACTGAATAATAGATTGTTATTATTACTATTCATTTATTACCAGTGTGTGGTTAGTGATGTGTTCGGTTCATGGGCTAAATCGCAAACAACATGTCATATACTGTAAAGCTCACATTATATTATGTTAATTGCATTCATTGTATTTAGAATTAGCAAAACGTCTCTAAGAAATCCCAAATACTTGCCAAATACTAGCCAATAACACTGTTTTTATTTTTTGGTTTTTCAACACAAGGTTTCCCTATGTAGCCCTGACTGTCCTAGAACTCACTCTGTAGACCAGGCTGACATAGAACTCAGGGATCTCCCTGCCTCTGCCCGCTTGGTGCGGGATTAAAGGTTTGCACCACCATGCCCAGCTATCACTGCATTTGTTTTCAAAGCACTATTTACTTACTTTGGTTTTTCAAACAGGATGTCTCTGTATAACAGCCCTGGACTCAATTTGTAGACCAGGCTGGCCTTGAACACAGTGATTCTCCTGTTCTGCCTGTGCCACCACACCTGGCTACTGTATTTTAAGCGAGATATTGTTTTTGTATAGACAATGGGGCACGGACTGATGCACCAACCAAGGACAGGGCGTGCACAGAACCAGGACCCCCTGCTCAGATGTAACCCACAGACTGCTGATTCTCCACGGGGGTGGGGTGGGGGCTATTGCTGAACCTCTGTCGTGCACTATGGCACCCACGGTTGGTCCCTGCCCCTAGAGAAGATGGCCTAGCAGGATACAGAGAAGGAGGAGGATGCAGGCTATCCTGATGAGACCTAATAGACTGTAGCCAGACAGTTGGGGCGGGAGGGCCCCCTGTTGGAGATCTGGGGGAGGGGAATGGGCAGAGGAGGGAGGGAAGATGGGGATGGGAGGACAGGAGGGAGGAAATGGCTGCCGAGATGTAGTGTGGATAGGTTATAAGAAATAAAATACACATTTAAAAGAAGAACGTCAAAATGAAGCGGACCTAGATGAAAGAGAGACTCCTCACTCAAGTCAGTCTATACTTACATGAATTCAAACTGCAGAATAAGCAGGTAACTTATATTGCTAACCCCACTACATGGGAATACCTCTGAGACATGTCGATGCACAGCCAAAGCTTCTTGGTGGTTACTGAATCCCCATGATTAATTATTAGATGCCGTTCTTCATATGGTATGAATGAAGATTTACAGATGTCTTTCTTCTGGTCATATGAACAACAGAGAACGAGCCTTGATTGTTCTGTGCATCCTGCACACTTCATATTTATCATGTTAGGGCTGTATAAGGCTTGTGAGAAATTATATGTTTTCAGGACAAAAGAACCAGACACTGACGCTGGATCAGACTTGGCAGGATTCGTTCCTCTCTGCATGACGGTCACTTGACATCCTGTATCCTTCATGTTCCAGCCTCAAGAACTTCAGTTGCTGTCCCTCATCAGAACAGGACTTCAGTTGCTGTCCCTCATCAGAACAGCACAGCTCCCAGGACAGCATTGTAGAAAGCTTCTGGTCCCAATTGGTCTAATATTTCAGACTGTCACACACAGGACTTTGATTAAACCTGGAATTTCTCAACATTTAGAACCTGGACCACAAATGTTATTCCTAGCTTTTGTTTAGCCATTTTCCCCAATTGTATTTGGGCTCCTACAAAAGTGTTATTCATCCAAAATCAGCCAGAAAAAAGCCTTAAAAACAGAACGATGCCCCATTTTCCCTTAAGGGGGGGTTGGGTAAGGTTTTGGTTGTTTTCTTAGGATATGGATATTTTTATTGGAAGTTGGTTATAAATTATTATTGGTCTTATTCAGAGAGAAAATGAGGTTGGACTTAGGGATTTCTCTCTGTCTTTTCCTTTATCTTTCTTATGTATGAAGATAGGAGTGAAAAGAAAGAAGAGGGAATATAGAAATTTATAGGGATGACAGGACAAGAAGTAGATTACTGAACCTACTCCTCAACTTAAGGCCTTTACTGTTACTCACAAACAAGGTTATTTTTAATTCATTGGTATAGTATTTTGTATATTGATACAAAATAAGTTCAATTTTTGATACATTGGTATAGAATTCAAATTCAAGATTATTCTTCACACACATTAAATATATTGCTACTCTAATCAGAGGTAGTGTACCCATACAACTCAATTATAATACAAGGTTTGCTTCCAATGCTTTGAAAGTGCTATTGCAGGCTGTATAGGATAATTAAGTAATACAAGTTAATTGTTAGTTGATCAACTCATGGTCATGTCAGTTACTAGTCTATTTTCATCACAAGAATATACACCTAGATTTAACAGATAGATAGGATTCTATAGATAGATAAGGTAAAATAGGTAAGATCTTCAATATCAGAGACCTACAGAAAATACATTTAAATATATATATATATATATATATATATATATATATTTTATGATTTTAAGGATCCTTTGACAATGAGACAGATTAACTCCTGGCAACAGCCAGCCTTCCTCAGAGAAGATGATGAGCATCAAAGAGCCTCCTTATGGAGGAGATGGCTTCACATATGGCAAACAAGTCACTGGGGAAAATGTCCTCATTTCAGCTGCAGACAGAATTCTGCCTAAAAATAGGCAAGCTTGGATTCAGGCAGAGTTGACGGCCAAACTCTACCAAGACAGGGTAAGCAAGTCCTCAATAGTTCCTGCCTCACAAATATCTCTGTCAGATACACTGGGCCAAAAGGCTGAAGACGATGCTCCAACATTATAGAGAGTTTTGTGTGACTGTTCAGGCAGCAAACTGTCTCTGCCATTTTCTCATTTTGGAAGCTGCTGACTTTCACTTCTGGTTCACTCAGGTAATTCTATTCTTTCTCAAGTCTCTGATGGGGTTGAAGACCTGATAAGTTTAGTCTTACAATTAAGCTTAGTTTCTTTAGTGGTTAAGATGTTTTTAAGTCTAGATAGAAGTTTCTAGGCTGATAGAGATGAGATATGATAGATATTGATTTACATTCAGGGTTTTAGACGCACCAAGATAAGAAAGGTGTTTTCTCCAAGGTTGCCAAATACACATATGACACATAGACAAAACACTATGAATGTAACATTTGTATAATTCCTGATTGTTTCGTGGTTCTTCTTGCTGTGTGTATTTTATTGTGTATGTGTAATAATATAAACGTATATGTAAAAGTAAAAAAAATTTAAAGATATTGTTTTTGAAATTTTAATCCATGGATATAATTATACTTTTTTTTTTTTTTTTTATCATACTCATTTCCTATGACCTTCTCTTGTCCTCTTTTTCATTTGTTTTCGAGACCCAGAGTGTAATTAGGGTTGCTAGCATGAGCATGGGTGGGGGGCGGGGTGAGGGGGTGGGGGTGGAGCTATTCACTAGCCCATAGGGAACTTGTCAGGGGCTGCACAACTGAATACAATGTCTCAGCCAATAGCAGCCCAGGGAGGGGCGGGAGCCTCATGAAGCCCCGCCCATCTCTGATGACCAGTTAACAGGCTGTTCCTGTGCAGGTTCTGTGCAGGTGACCACGGCTGCCATGAATGAGTTCATGAGTGCAATGGTGGTGTGTCTGTCTGGAGGACAGAAGTCCACATGACCTGTCTTCCTGTTCTGCGTTCCTCTGTCCGCCGAGGTGAGGCTCCCTGAGCCCAGGAGCACACCGCGTGGCCTTTTCGTGTGGAGAGGTAAACACGTACACTACACTGATGCTCAAGACAGCGCGTTAATGATAGGCCTAAGCAGGATTCCGCCCAAGGCTAGTTTGGTGGAAAAGTGCGTTTATTTGGTTTACTTACAAGAGCACGGATGCCACAAAGCAACCACAGCACCAGGATGTCCTCGCCTAGCTTGGGCGATGGTGTCAGCCACCAGAGCTGCCTGGGCAGCTAAAAGTCACTCTTCCTGGGGACCACGGGGACCACGTGCAGCTTGAGAGCAGTTACAGCCAGCTGGGAGGGAGGCTGAGGGAGAGAGGCTGGAGCCTCGGGCTGAGTGACCCTTCCCACTCTGAGCTGTGGAACCTGGAGGGGAGGGCCAGGGCCAAGCCAATCAGAGGCCACCGGCTCGCTTATCCTTCCTGGCCACTGATGTCAGAAGGTGGCTTCAGGCCACTGCTGCCGTGCTGCTTGTGTGAGGGATGCTGGTATGACCTGCCCTTGGAGCAGCCCCACTCTGCTGTCCATGGCTGCCGCCATCGGGCTCTCCTCCCTGCTGTCACCTGACCGTTGACTGCTGCTGTGGGCTGTCAAATACAGCCCGCAGGTGACTTTGTACTGAGGTTTTGTTTTGTTTGTTTGTTTCTCCTTCGTTAGTGTTCTGTTTTGGGGCTCACATTTCCTTCCCTGCTCCTTGCTCAGACTCCCAAGCTTGAATGCCTGGTGACCCCTGCACAGCTCAAGGGTCTCCTGTAGCTTCTAACCTCACCTCTTCCGTCACCATGATCACCTATTGACCACGGGCACCACGGGCATCAGAGCTTTATCCTGATGTAGTATTTTCTGAACTCAGCATAGGTAAAGCACTGTGTTACTAACTGTGCAGCTACCCACCTCCCATGCTGTTCAGTGCTTTCCTTTTTTTTTAAAATTAGGATATACTGAAGCTGTAATATCATGTCCAAACTCTCACGCTATGCCCAGTCAGGAGGATGGGACACTGCTTAACGTGAAAAGAAACTTCAGAAAGGAACCTAGTTGTTGTTACCATGCTGCTAAAGAAGACTTGTTTTCCGGATGATTCTGCCACGGGTAGGGGGTTTACCTGTGAGTGCCTTGCCTCACCTCACACTTCCCTATGCTAGCTCTGAACTAATCACAAGGAGTTGGCAGTTTCGAGGGACTAAGAAACAGTGAGCACTTGGGTGCTCTCTTCCTTGGCTGCCGTCTTGTCTTGCGTATTCAAGGCCGATGTGAATGCCCTGAGGGGGAATCAGGCTGTTTCCCAGGTAGCGTCCAGCTCTCTCTGCCAGAGGTGGGCTCTTTGCTGAATTGTCAGAGGAGGAGCACCAAACAGTTAAGCTGCTCTGTTATAACAGGGATAACAGGGTAGACTGTTGGGTCACTGTTCCTGGGAGGATGTGAACAATGGGTCTCTGTTTCAGATGAGATACTGAAAACCAAAGGCAGACGGGGTGGGGGGTGGGGTGGGGTGGGGGTGGAGGGTGGGGGGGTGGGGGGGTTTGGGGTGAGAGAGTGGGGGAGAGTGAGGGACTGATCCTGGGGCCCTCAACGGCAGCTGCATCACTGAAAAGCCAAGCCCAGTATTCCTGTGTCCCCAGAGCTCCCTGTATGCTTGCAGGCTGTCCGCCCAGCAATCATTATTACCCATGTAGCCCTGGGGAGGAGCTGTGAGAATCCTGGGCTTTGTGACTTCCCTCAGCTTCCTGAGCCTGAGGAGTGTCCCACCTCTGCTAGGAGGGAGTGCTTCTGTTTGGCTACACAATACCCCACGTCGAATACCCAAATACTAAGCTCTATGAACCCGATTCGGGGACTTAGTGGGTTTCTTTTAGAGAGAAAGTGGCATGGGCTGAGCTAGCATCTCTGAGGGTCTGGCTGGGCCTATGAATAACATGGACCTAAGATAGCTGAGTAGGAGAAAGCCACACATGTTTATTTCATAAACATTTAGATAAAATCAAAGTTTCTCATATTGCATTGGACATTGCCAGGAAGTGAAAACCTGGTAAGAAGGCGGCCTCGGCTAGGTAGGTAACTGAGTGCAGCGGCCACCAAGGTAAACGCTCAGGTAGCTACGGCTGGTCCGGCCAGATTTGCCTTGGCTTCAGTTTCCTGTCCTTGATAAGAACCTTGCTTTCCTTTCACGTGGGAGGTGCCATCTCTCCGGTAAAGTTCAGAGGAGGGCAGCTGGTCCTCTTGCACCTGCCGCTCGTGAAGTGCCTTTGATGTCCTCAGTACAGAAGGGAGGCACGTTGGGGAAGGCACAGTCTTATGCCAGGGGTCATAGCTCACCCACTCAAAGGAACTATAGACCGCTTCCTGGTCTCTTGGAGAAACATGTTTAAAAGGTTAATTTCCAATTTTGTGTGTCTGGTGTGACTGACGATTTGCCTGTGTGTGTGTGTGTGCACACACACATGCGCGTGAGTGCTGAATTCTATGGTTTGAATAATAACGGTCCCCATAGATCCAAGCGAGGAGCAGAACTTGGCAGCTTGCTCCCTGCTTCTTCACTCAGAGGGATGGCATGGGTCACGGTGGGCTGGGCTCTCCTACATTGTAAACCAACAAATTGTCCCACAGACGTGGTCACAGCCCGGTGGAGACTGTTCCCTTAACTGAGGTGTCCTCTTTGCGTCAAGTTGATGCAGGTCTCTGAGCAGGAAGGCTCGGTGGGTTAGACAGGTTCCTGACGATAGCTAAGGTGCCAAGTGCTTCGCTACTTCAGACCTACACTCCCTTTAACAACAGGGCTCTGCTGTAGTCCACAGCAGAAATAATAATAATAGAAATAACTGCAAACACAGCCCTCAGATCACAGGAAGACAATTATCTTAGATTAAAAAGAGCGTTGGTTAATACATCTTACTGGTCTTTCTGGCAGCTTAAGGAAAAAGTGGGGAGGGGGGAAGGAAAAAAAGAATGTTGCGTTTCCTCTAGAAGCATTAAACATGTTTTCTGGTTTGGTGGTGCCCTGCTGTCAAGGAGTATCTGGGTGAATGTTGGGAGAATTCTAGGAGATGGGACATGTGAAATAGCTACAGTAAAAATACACATTTTCTTTTTTTCTGTTTTGAGGTAGGGTCTCATATCCAGAATCCTGGCAGCTCTGCCTCCTCAGAGCTGGGGTCCCAGGCTAGGGCAACCAAGCCAGGCCCAGTGCGTCTCCAAAGGCAGGTGCTGTTTTGTGACTTTCACTCCCCAACACTGACAAGTGTCCGAACTGCAGGAGAAGGCAGGGCGCCTCTTTCCTGGACAGTTTCTCTTGAAGCCTGACGGGACTCCTGGCAACTTCATGCCTGGCTGCTAAGTCAGCCCCTCATGGCCGCATCCCATGCTAAAGCTTTTCGCATTTTGTTTTTCAGCTCCTCAGGGCTGCTTTCTGCCTCCACTCATTAAATGCTTCATGCTTCTGACTAGGGCTCTAAGTCACCCATGACCCATTAGACTACCCCAACTCCCCCTCCCCGCATCTAACCTGCTCCAAGTTTACATGTCCATGCGCTTTCATTGTTATGTCTATCATTATTACTCAGTGGTGAGAATTAGGTTACTAATCATTTTAATTTTCCGTCAAATTAAGTGATAATGCCGCATAATTATCATCATCATAACACTTGCATTATCAGTATAGTTATTCATAGTATCCTGCGGGTAATGGCTCCCAGCCCATACAGTCCACCCGAGTAGCCACTGGATTTTTGTTCATCCCTGAGTCCGCAGCCCTACCCCAGCGTTTCCAGGGTGAGGAGTAGGTGCTAGCGGCTAGCAATTAGCCACTCCTGGGGAGCTCGGGCTAGCAGGATGGGGGCCTAGCCTGCAGTGGGTTAGAAAACTTTGTGCGATTGCAAGAGACCTGGGCAGCCAGTTCTGGCGGCGCACAGACCCCGCCCTTTCCTACAACAAAACAAAGCCAGCTCCTCAGTCTCTGCCGAACCCCGAACTCAGGTCGGGACAGCCACGGGACGCTGGCACCGCAGGGTTTGAGTGGGCCAGGTGCCGGGAGCTCAGAGGCGCGTGCAAGCCCAGCTCGAGTCTCCCGCGCGAACCGAGGCGGACTGCTCCACTGCGGACCTGCGCGGTAGAGGAGGGGAGGACCGCGCGCACACCGGCCGGCCACAGCGGGCCGCGCGCCCCCTTCGCGCGCTCCCGCGCAGGCCCGAGAGGCGGGGACCGCAGGCGGCGTGGCCCCGGGGCGGGCGCGTGGCCCGAGGCTGTGCGAGAAGGCGCAGAGCGCGTGTCGCGGCGCGGTCCCCCCGCCCGGGCTCAGTGCGCCGCTCCACGGCGAACTCCGCGCGCTGCGTGCTCGGGGCCGCGCCAGCCCGGGTGGCCGCGTGCAGGGCGCAGGCTGAGCCCTGCCGGGAAGATGGAGCTGGCCACGCGCCCCCAGGTGAGGGTTTCCCCTCTCCCCCGCCCCCCGGGCTCCCCACGCCGTCCCTCGGCTGCTTTCTGCACGCCAGCCCTGCCCTGCGCGGCTCCTGGCGCGGGACTGTCTGTCCATGCGGAAGGCTCCGGTGCTGAGAACTTATGTCCTGCAGGTGTGCGCGTGGCTCCCCGCCGTACTACCCCGGTTCTGGAGTCTGCCCTATGCAGCCCGGAACCCAGGAAGGGATGCCAGTTTTGGAGCTGCGGGCGGGCGTGGGTGGGTGGGGGTGGGTGGATTGGGGTGTCTCGGCGCACATTGCTCAGAGACTTGGGGGGAGGGGCGCGCGGGATGGCAGCTAGCAATCCCTCCACCTTTCTCACCGGAACTGGCCTGTGGAGATCAGGAAGATTAAGAAAAATAGTTAAAAAAAAAAAAAAAAAAAAAAAAGACGAGAGTCACACTATCCCAATCTTGGTAATAGGAGTTTAAAAGAGTTGCTGTGGTGTTCGTTCTAGAACTTTCATAGATTGTTTTCAAGGAATTTACCACTTGGGGCAATTGGTAACGTCTTTAGGCCAAGTTAACAACTTCGAGATTGCAAGTCTTAACGCAAAGCTCAAACTAGATTTTGAAACTTTACTAACACTTGAGATTAAGCCTTCCAAAGGGGTCATTAAGCGGTGGGGTTGTGATTTCTGTTAGTTTACAGTTTCCGGGTTTTTCTCTACCTTAAAATAGCTCCCTATAAAAAGCGATAACCACCACAAGACACCTAAGTGGACACACACCTTTTTATATAGTGGCAAACAAAGCAGTTTTTAAAATGAACAAAGAGTGCGGCATGTCTTACATGAGAGCTGCCTTTCTTGATCCACTTCTGACCACACCTCCAACTGGGGTTCACCCCTGTTGTCTGCCTGGGCTCTGAGCCTTGGAGGAGCAGACTTTGCCAGACCTGGCCTGCCGTAGCTGTGTGCTGGCCAATTAAAGAGCTAGCCAGCTGGCTAGCTACCTGCGGCCGCTTTGTCCAGTTAGTAGTGACCGCAGAATGTCTTTTCTGAAAGTGGACGTTTGTGAGAAAGTGTTTTAAAAGGTTTCTCCAGTGAAGAGAGATAATAACAGAAAAACTACCGAGCCAAACTCAGGCTTAGGAGTTCCTTTTGTTTTTGTACATGGCCTTTGAACATATTGGTCGCCTGTGATTCTCCAGGGCATAACAAAATGTCTTTGGAAAGAGTTACTTTGTTTTTCAAGACTTCTCCTTCATCCCAGAGTGATCTCCCAACTGCTACGGAGCAGGTTACCTTGTTCCCGCCTCCGCTTCCGGAGTGCTAGGATTCTTGAGGTTCCTGGACTGGTTTATGATGTGCTGGGAACAGAACTCTGGGCCTCCTGCGTTCTGAAGGCGGAGTGTGCAAGCTGACCACAGCTCCAGCCAGCCCGGTGGAAAGAGAGATGAGCTTGGGAATTTCCTCGGAAAATGTAACATATTTCTAAAACCTGTCATTTTACTGGAGAGTTCTTTGCAACTTTGGTTGTTGTATTCAGGATCTTTGAAAACTCAGGATGTCCCAAAGGGTATATAGGTGGAAGTGGACATTTTTTATTCTTAAAAATGAGGCTGATTTTTGGTAGTTCTGAAATAGTAAACTGTTTACTGTGTGTGGGGGTGGGGTGGGGTGGGGGGGGTGTTCCTACCCATTATACACCAGTTAGGGCAAATGGCTGTATGTAAGATGACTGCTTGCTTCCTCCTCCGTCTCTCTCCCCCCAAGCCCCCTTTTAGTAAGGACTTCCTAATTGGTAGCACAAATTAAGGTAATGTTTTTTTCTTCTGGAAGTGTTCCTGCTCATCATAATGTAAAAGTGAGTAGCTTACAGTTGGCTTCACCGAAGTGGGCTGAGTTCTGTGGGCTGGGCAGTGCAGGTGGGATCGCTTCCTGACCATTCCTGGCACAGGCTTTCCATCCTCAGCCGGATCGTGACTACACACCCACAAGGGTGTGTGCAGGCAGCAGCTCTAATCTCACACATGCCCTAAACATAACTCCCACCCTTGGGAAAGCACAGCACTCCCAAGACGCTCACAGAAAAGCAGCACGGGGTTCTGAGCAGTGCCTGAGCCAGAGAGACACCCGAGTGCATCCCAGGTCACTTTAAAGTCACTGCTTTTGTGCCACCGTGGGCTGAACTCAATGCCCCAACAGTGACTTGCATCCCTCCCCCGAGGAGAGTCTACTTAATAGTCCTGTTTTGTTTTGTTTTACTCTTACAGTTTTTTGAGGCAGGGTCTCTCGGTACCCTGACTGTCCTGGAATGTTCCTGTATTTACAAGGCCAGCTGCTCGGTGTTTTGCAGAAGCCTGACCCATGCACCGAGGGGCTGAATTCTCAGAAGTCACAGGGGTTTTGCAGAAGCCTGACCCATGCACCGAGGGGCTGAATTCTCAGAAGTCACAGGGGTTTGATTTGGTGATGGCAGAGAAAACCAGGAGACAATTCCAGTTAAAGTCAGTTCATCTATGTCATAGTGCATTACTGAGAAGTGCTGCACAGTGGTTTGAGCTGAGCAATCCCCACGTGCTACAGTGCGGGAGGTAGAGCTTCGGAGCTAGTCTTCACTCCCCAGCATCTGGGGGTTTGTTTCCAATGTCTAGATTTTAGCTTTTATTGGGGGACTGATAAGAATTAATAGGATTTTTAAAAATTTCCTGTTCTTTATATTAAAAAAAGTAGTGGCTAGGAATGCTTAAAGCTGGATGGAGGAGAGCCATACTTAGTCAACAGCTTCGGTTAGTGCTCAGGAAAGATCCTACATGGTAGTAAATGCTAACACCACACATGCAAGCCGTGCCGCTCGCTGTGAAGACTTGGCGTTGTGGCTGGAATACATAGTTTGTTCTTCCCCGCCTGTCTTCATAGTTGCCAGGCCACTTGTCATGTTTATATTGTCCTGTTTTCCCCACCTTCTGCACCACAGAGTCCTGTGGGCCACTTCCTGAGGTCACCGCAGTTCAGGGGGGCCACCTCATTCTCCCCCTCAGGGCATGGACACTGTCACTTTCTTCTCTGAGCCGTACTGTGCTAGGTCCCCGAAGTTTGGAGATTAATTCTCCCTGTGGTTCTGTGTAGTGGATTGTGTTATCTCGTAATAAAGATAAGATTGAATCCGCTGCTTTGCCCAAGGCCACTGGCTGGGCATGTGTCTGCAGAACCGCCATCACCGTCTGGCCGTTGCTGCCGGAGTCGGCGTGAGTGTACACTGACGGGAGGCCAGGCATCTTTGCTTATCCCTGGTCAAGGATGGCAAACGGAACACTACAACATGGGCTGAGGACACAGGGGTGCTCCAACAACATGTACGTGGCTACTAGGGGCTGCCACGGTTCTGTCACTCCTCAACCAGACCAGCTTGGTTTTGTTAGGGACCTGGCATGAGTGAGCTCTGACGGGGTGAGCGCCTCTCTGTTGTTTTTTGTTGGCGGGGGGGGGGGGGGGGGGGGGTGTGGCACAGGGGATTGGGGAGGTCTCACCAGATTATATTTTATAAAAGTCAATTTTGGAAATATAAGATCCACACAGCTTTTGCATGGGGACAATGGTGTAGGTAACATAGTAACAGCAGAGAACATGACGACAGTGTCTGTGCCGCCCTCCTCTCTGGGCCTCATGTTCTGGAGTTCCCTACTGTGCTGTTCCCTTCAGGACAAGCCTTGCTGGGCTGGTTGCTCTTAACCATGCTTTCTTCAGTCCTGTGTTTTTTGAGGAGCCCCAAGGGCTTTTGGTTTCATGCTGGATGTCCGTATGTTCCGTGAATTACATGTGTATTTTACATATTTTCCGCTGACAAAAATATTTGTTAAAGAAACTTTGCGATTCATGTTTCAGAATAGGCACAGTGTGTGCCTTGAGGCTTGTGCTGGGGTCTTATTTAATACTGTGCTAAAAGCATTGACTACCTCAGGGGGATGTGCCTGATTCACAGTCTGTGGGAACCTTTGGCACCTGGCTTTTCTGGTGCAGGCGTACCTGGTTGTCCTGTTTGCTGAGGGAAAGCAGTTCTTGTTGAACATAGCTCTAGGGCTCACGAAATCTGTGTTATTGTGGTGACTCATGCTATCCGGAATTTAAGTAACATGTGGAATCTGGGGGAAAGTGGTTGGTTGTTTTAGAGAGTTCATCTTTTTTACCGTCTGGTCTACCCTGAAGACCATCTCCCCAGTGTGTGTGTGTGCACACACACAGGCAAACGCACACACAGAGGCAAACAAATGTGCACACACAGAGGCAAACACATACATACACATGCAAACACACACACAAACACATGCACACACACACAAACACATGCACACACACAGGCGCGCACACACACACAGGCAAACACACGTGTACACACAGAGGCAAACACATACACACATATACACACGGGCAGGTAGACCACAGTGCTGCGAGAGGAAGTCTGTGCTGGGTGATCCAGATGTTGCTCCTTTCAGGAACAGTCTTCCTTAACAGCTTTCCTAAAGATGTATTTTCACTGAAGTTGGACATCTGAATGACAAACGTAAAAGCTTGCTTGTCATAAAGAGGTTTCTAAGAGATTGAGAATCAGATGGTCCTGTGTTGCCTGAAGCGAGTGGGCGTGGCCTGTAAAGCGTCACCAAGATGAGGAGATAACCGTATCCAGTTTTGGTTTGTTAGTTGTTTCATATCAATAGCCATAGACTCCCTGAGGCCTGCCGTTGGGCCCGCTGGGGCTTCCTGGTGTGGGGGTGCAGTTCCTGGAGCTGTGGGCCCTGCCAGTTTTATCAGTTCACCCCAGGAATGATTTCCTCAGGCCATCCTAAGAGGCAGCTCAGTCCTCAGTCAGCTTGTCCTACCTGCAGCTGGGTGTAGCAGAGCCTGGAGAGCACCTTGCATGGCGGGTTTCTTGGCCGAAATCTTGAAGCAGTTTCAGCCCCTGCAGGAGACCCCTTGGCCACTGTTGTGAGGGCCCCAAAGTTATCTCCAGGGCAGTGCCTGGCGACCCCACAGCCCCTGTCATGTGGCCAGTGAAATGTTGGTTATTAAGCTGGTGGTGGAGGAGCTGGCACAAAACAGGTGTTGAATGTTTGTCAAATTGAAATGGAAAAGGTGGCCGAGGGCTAAGTAGAGTGAACGGCTGTGTGCGTATTCCTAACAATTTGAGGTTTCTCTGTTGAACTCATGTGGGGGCCAGGTCATGCCGCCCTCATGGTGGAGCTGTCTCATAATCCTCCGGGTTTAGCTTTCAAACCTTTGTGTATTTTGTAGTTTATTCCAGTGTGTGTGTGTTTTAATTCTAAATGAGATTATGGAATTACCAAGTGTAAAGTTCTGATGTTGTTTGCAATCACCCTGGACTAGGAAGGTTATCTCAGCTGGGACACGGCACTGTGGACTGCCTGTCATCCTAGACGCGGAGAAACTGGGCCAGGAGGGCCCCTAATGCTTCTCTAAAACACCCCACTTCTGAGGAAAAGGAAAGGACAGGAAAGGTAGCTCTAATCCATCCCCTTTTCTCACACTTAGCTTTTACTGGAAACTTCTCAACCCAAAGGACATGAATCAGAGAGGAGACCAGACTTTTCCTGATACTGAAATCCCTAAGAATTTCTAATGCAAGATGTCTAGTGTTCTTATTTTAGTTTAAAAGGGAGAGCTAAGAAATAATGTGTGTTTAACAATATTGTTTGTTTGTTTGTTTGTTTGAAACAGGTTTTCTCTGTGTAGTTTTGGCAGTCTTAGACTTGCTTTGTAGACCAGGCTGACCTAGAACTCCTCTGCCTCCCAAGTGCTGGGATTAAAGGCGTGTGCCACCATGTCCTACTTAATAATATTGTTTATTCTCTTTTTCACCCCTAGCAACTGATGGTGGCGGTGGTGTTTTAAAGCAAGGTGGTTAGAAGCCCTGGGGCCCCATCCAGCATTGGCTGAGCTTGCACAAGACCCACTCCCTGCAGGCAGAACGCTTCATCTGACTCTGGACTGGCTCCCTACACTACCTGCTGCAGGCACTTAGCAAGCGCAGCCTCTGTCCTAGTGACTGTTCCCTGAACTAAGGGGTTGCTGTTAGCGTTTTTTTAAGGGGGTGAACCATTCATTTGGGCACAATGACAAGAGCCTAGTGGAGTCAGCTGCCTGCGTGGGTACTCTGGAGATGACAGAGGCTCATTTCGTTTAGTGGCGTTGGTCTTTGGAGGGCACGAGTGCGCCGTGGGCACCCTGTGGAATAGCTTTCTGTGCCCGGCGGTTTGAAGAGCTGGCCCGTGTTTCTCCCTGCCCGGCTCACTGTGACTCCTTCATAGACCGTCTGCATCTGGCAAGTGTGTAGACAGCAGTGGGTTTGGGGCCTGATCCCAGACACAGGATGGCACCTCCCTCTGGGACTTCTAGAATTAATCTCCATGTATGGACCACATCAACACCGTGTGAAGATGGTCCCTCACGCTGACACATACGACCTTGTTTACTGCTTTAGTTGGCCTCACACAGTAGCCAGCTTTAGCCGGAGCATCGGACGGTTTATGCTCGGAGAGTTAGGAGGAATCCCACGAGTAAGGTGTTCAGTCATGAGCACCGCCCCCCCCAACCATGCTTTCCCATAGAGCGTGTTGTCAAGAACTGAGACCGTGGACTCTTGTTTTCTTGGAGTTCTCATGTGAGCCCTCAGGATTCTCATGCGGCCCCCCTGGACTGTTCCCTTCTCAGCACAGCTTGGTAAAGAGGTGCTGGCTGCAGGCAGGACAGGTCATGCCGGGACTGCTAACACTCGAGTAGCTTACTGGGTGTGTAGTGCCTTCTGTCCCCAGCATGCCCGCCGTCCACTTCCGGGCACCAGGCCTCGACTCCACTACCTTCAGGGTGGATGGGACTTTGCTTCGCTGGCTCCTTGAAGCAGGCAAACGGCGCGAACTGTGAGACGAAGCATTGTGTGCCCCTCAAGTGGGAGTCTTTAAACGCCATCCCATGATCATGGAGCCTCGCCCCTCTGCCCTGGCACCCGCCAGCATTGCACAGTGCAGTCAGGTGTGAGAGGGGGCCTGGGACAGAGCTCTGGCTGGCTGACGGTAGTGCGGACCGTGAATGAGAAAGCATTTTCATTGTAAGCTTCTGTGAGGTGTTTGACGGTCTCACAGTTCCCTCTGTGGCTGGCATTTGAGTGACCGAGGGTCAGCACGGCCTGGGAGAGCAGCACGTGCACGCCTTTCCTTTTTGGTGGGTATGTTGGTAGCAGGGGTGCGACTGCTCCGTTACTGAGTGGAGTTCAGGCTAAGTCTGCTAACCTGCTGGAGTGCTTCCCAGAGACTGGTCATTTTCTCTGTTCAGATATCACTAGCAGCTTAGTGAAGCCACAGAAAACAGCCTGCCGGGGGCGGTAATCCGCCTCCTACAGTCTACTGATAGGCTTCCTGTTGCCTGTCTGCTGGTGTCCCTGGCAGAGGAAGTGAACTTGAGTCCTAGGTTATCTGCCAAAATTCCAGCTCACTGGCTTCAGGTTGCTGTTAAATAGGTCTTCAGAGCCTGTACAGACACCTGTGTGAACTGTCCCCTGACATGCCTTCCCCTAAAAAAAAAAACAAAAACAAACAAAAAATCTTATTAAAGTGGTAAAGTATACAGAGCTATATAATAAGCTCTTTCTTCACCCTGTTCTTTCTTTCTTTTGTTTTTCCTTGTTTGTTTGTTTGTTTGTTTTTCGAGACAAGGTTTCCCTGTATAGCTTTGAATGTCCTGGAACATACTCTGTAGACCAGGCTGGCCTCAAACTCACGGATCCGCCTGCCTCTGCCTCCCAAGTGCTGGGATTACAGGCGGGAGCCACCACCTCCTGGCCAGCCTGTTTTTTTCAAGACAGGCTCTTGCTGTGTAGCTCATGCTGGCCTGGAACTCACCGTAGCCCAGGCTGGCTTTGAACACTCAACACTCGAAGTGCTGGAGCTTACAGGTGTGCACCAGGGGCGCATGCGTGCGTGCGTGTATGGATGTTCATGTCTGTGTGCTTGAGTGTAGAGGCTAAAAGTTAAAATCAGGTGTGCTCAGTCATTCTCTACCCTAGTTTTTGAGACAGTCTCTCACCAAGGTCACTAGGTGGGTTGCCCAGGAAGCCCTGAGCATCCTCCTGCCTCTGCCTCCCCAACACCTAGCTTTTTGTCCGGGACGCTGAGCATCTGGACTCAGGTCCTCACCATCATGGCCGGTGTTCCACTGACCGAGCCATCTCCCCAGCCCACATTTAACCATTTTAAGCACATAGTTAAGAACATTCATACTGTTTTAAACTGTCAGCTCTCACCTGAACTTCCTGGTGTTCTACACTCAAGCTTTGTAGCCCCACTGCCTTTCTCCCGGCACCTTGCTTCTGTCCTCTCTGATACTTGACTGTTGTAGGTGCAGAGGGCACTAGGACCATTCAGTATTTTCCTGTTGTGACTGCACTGTTTCACTTGGTGCAGCGATGTTTAATATGTTCATGCACGTGGAAGCGCGCATGTCAGAATTTCATTCCTTTTTTGAGGCAGGCTCTCCCTATATAGCACTGGCCTGAAACTCACACAGACCAGACCGGCCTCAAGCCCAGACTGCCTGCCCCTGCCTCCTGAGTGCTGGGGTTAGAGGCTCCGGTCCTTGGCCATCTCTGTGCGTCTCTGTAGGAGTGCCTCTCTAAGTCCTTTGCCCGTTTCTTGGTTGACGTTTCTGTAGTCACTGAGTTCTCCTTGGTGTTACGTGCTCTGTGGTGTTACATGTTCCGTAGGCTGCCTTTAGACTGTTTCGGCAGGGTCCTTCATAAAAAGAAAAAGTTACTTGTTTTTAGTATTTATGCTGCCAAAGCGAGCACAGACATTTTCATACAGGTCAGCTGTAGAGTTTCAGCCATGGTGCAGGCCATGGGTTCAGTCCTCAGCACCAAACAACAGATAAGAACCTTTCATTTTGGTGAAGTCTAGTGCACTGCATCGTGTCCCCCTGCTTTCTTCTAAGAGCCTCGCAGACAGAGGTAGCTCTCACATTTAAATCTATGTTGAATTACCTTTTGTAGGTGGTTGCATTCTGTCTTGTGTAGGGGCGCCATAGGGAGATGTCCTTTCTGGTAGTGTCCTGTGCCTTTGAGTGGCAGATGGTCTAAATTTCCCACTCGTTGGTGGCAGCCCATGCCAGTGCCATCTGCTGGGTTCCTGGAACGTGGCAGGGTGGGCTGATGTCAGGAAGCGGGGGGGGGGGGTGGGGGGGGTGTGAGTTCTTCCAAGTCTAAGCCTTGCTGACAGTTAAAGTCCCCCCAGATTCCACAATGACCTCGTAAATGGAGCTTTTCTGTTTTTGCCAGAAATTTTGCCGAGACTTTGACAGCACGTGTATGAACCCTATAGGCAGCTTTGACCAGTACAGGCATCTGAGGGGGATGTGATTTCCTGCGCCTCCCTAAGTCTTCAAATACGCTTTGTAGTTGGGGTGTACATAAAGACTTCTGCCTCGTTGCTTAAGTCTGTTTTCATGTCCTGTACATGGGATTGTTGGGCGATTTCCTTGTCAGCCGCAGAAGTGCCGCGGTGTTAATCACTCTTTGACTTTATGTCCTGGAACGGTACTGAGTGCACCGACTGGTGCTGCCTGCTCTTCTGTGGAGCGCCCCGCCGGGACCCTCCACACCACAGGCGCGTTATGTCCTAACAGATGTGTCTTACTTCTTCCCCTCCAGCCCAGAGGCCCTTTACTCATCCTTTTTCCTTGCCCGATTGCTCATTAATTTTCAGGACGGTGCTGAAGAGGTGAAAAGGAGACGTGCCTAGGTCATTCCCGATTGGGAGGAATGCCACTGTGGGTTGTAACGTGTGGGCGCAGCTCCCCTCTGTTGTTGGTGACTTTGTTTTTCTCCCTAATGAGGCTTTTTGCATTAGCTGTGTAATGGCCTCTTCCCACTTGACTTCAGTATGGTGCATTTGAACATCAGGTGTTACGTCATTTCCGGTTGTGGCTTGCTCACGTGTGCATCGTTTTGCTGTGCTGCCGATTCAGCCGGCGTGCTGGCGTTTGCCCCATGAGGGTACTGCTTTGGAGCAGCCTGTCCGCCTTTGGTATCAGGTAGCGGCCTCCTGGGAGTTAGGGGTGCCCTTTTCTCCTCGGTTTCCCTGGGAGAGTTTGCAGGCCGGTGTTGGTTATGACGTGTTTTGCAGAATTCACTGCTGAAATGTCAATTCCTGACGTTACTCCTGGGGAAAGTCTTGGTCACCGGTTGAGGTCCCTCCTCCCTTGGGTCTGTTCAGATCTTCTCTTCAGAACTCAGTCCTGGTAGGCCATACAGAAAGGTATTCGTTTGATCTCTGTGAGCCCAGGGTTTGGTGTGTAATCACCTGTGGGTCTTCTAAATCCTTTGTTTTTAAAGCCTCCGTAAACGTAATGATAATATCCTTACTTTTCTTTTCTGGTTTTAGTGCTTGGAGAGTTCCCTGTCTTCAGTGCACCAGAAGGCTCGCTGGTTTTGTTAGTATTTTGAAAAGCCAACTTTGTTTTGTCACTTATTCTCTGTTGTGATTTTTATCGTCACGGCTGTAACCTTTAGTAGTTCCTTCTGTTGGCCTTTTCTGGTTCCTTAATGTATGAAGTTAATGGTCTTCCTATTAACCGGTGCATTTACAGCTGCGCCTGTCCTGACAGCACAGCATTAGCTATACTGCACAGATTGGGTGTGTTTGTTTCAAGGCCCAGGTTGAGTATTGCTTATCCACACTGCTGGGGGCCAGAAGCAATTATTTCATGAGTGTTTATTTGCTCATACACAATAAGATATTTTGGCCTGAAAGTGGAGTCAGACAGAATACAAACTAAAGTGTTTTGTGTGTGCCTTCTACATACAGGCTAAATGTAATTTTCTACAAAGTTTTAAATAATTTTGTTTGTTCATGAAACTGTTCTGTAATTTTTCATTTGTGGCACCATGGGGCACTCAACAAAGGTCATATTTTGAAACATTTCAAGTTTCGGATTTTGAGATTGGGATATTGAGCTTGGTTTTTGTTTTGTTTTGTTTGTTTTTCATTTCTCCTGTGATTTCTTCTCTGCCTCATTAGCTGCTTGGGAGAATGCTTGACTTCTGTATACCTGGGAACTTGCCCACTTTCCTGTGGCTTCTGAGTCCCACTTGACCTCTACCGATCAGAAAAGACAGTTTGTATGGTGTTAGTATTTAAAATGTGTCACATTTACTGTATAGTCTAGCATGTGGTCTGGCCTGGATGCTGCGTGATTTTATGTGTACCCTTGAGAAAAGCACTTACTCTGTTGAGTTGAGTGTCTCTGTGTCTTTTGGTTTATTGTTGTCAGGCCTCTTATTTCTGGGCTCCTCGCTGCTCCGTCCTTGCTGAAAGTGAGGTGTTGATGTCGACATCTGGGTCTGTTACTAGGGAGCCTTTCTTTCCTCTCTTTAGCGTCAGAGTTTGTGTCCTGTCTTGGGAGCGTATATTGAAAATTGTTCACGTTGTCTGGGTGAGCTGAGTGTCTTGCTCACACTGTCTCAGCTTTGTGTATTATCTGTGTTGTCTGATTGTATCTACCCCCCCTCCTTTGCACTTAATAACCTTTTCTGTCTTTCACTTTCAACATGCTTGCATCTTTAGATCTGATGCGCTGTCTCTTCTAATTAGCATCTAGTTGTATTATTGCTCTAAAAGAAACCCAAACAAAACAATGGGCGTGTTGCAGACAGAGCTGGCGCTCAAACTCAGGCCCAGGGCATACGGGCGGCGCAGGGCTCTGCTGTTCATCACCACCACCTTTTGTTGTTGTTGTTGCTGTTGTTGTTGAGAAAGGGCCTTGTTAAGTAGCCCAGGCTGGCCACAAACTTACTGGCGAGTGAGGCAGTGCTTGGACTTGAGGTCTTCCTGCCTTAGCTGAGATTGTAGACATGCTGTCAGGCCCCGCGTGTCTTTCATTTGTGCTTTCTGTGTGTCTTACAGCGCTCTCCTCCTTGCGATGGTAGGTCTCACGATGTAGCCCAGGCTGACCCTGCACAGCCTCGAGCGTGCTGGGTTGTAGGTGTGCATCAGCGTTCTTGGCTCCCTACAGCCTTTGCGTGTCTCCTTCCTTACGGCCTCTGTGTGTGTTGATTTCTCTGTGGTACCCATTTTACTCTAGCTGCACATTGCCGGTGCTTTCTGCCGGTGCTTTCTGTGGTCCTGGCCACTGTAGATAACATCCTATATTGTAATCATTCAATAATAACTTGACATCATTCATAAAAACTGCCCAGTGAATTTTCATCCTCCGGCTTTATGTTATTGATGTTATAAATGGCATCTTTACTGTAGACTAGCAAGTTTCCTAATTCTACAGTTAGTACGCTAGAGTTAGAAGCAGGTCACAGTGATGCATAATGATAATATACATATGTTTTGCTCTTCCCTTGAGCGCTGTGTGGTTTTGCATGACTCTGAGTCACTCTCACTTTCACTTCAGGCTGGAAGATTTGCTCTTTAGTGAGTTCTGGTCGCTACCACTAGAGACAACAAGCGAATTCGAATTTGTTATCTGAAAATATATCTTAATTTCCTTTCATTTTTGAGGGACAGTTTCCCCCAGACACAGCATTTTTGTTCGGACAGGGTTTTGCCTGCAGCGTGTTGTACACAAAGCATTGTGCTGCCTTCCTGTCACAAGGCTTCCGATGTCTGAATGCACCGTGTGTGTGACAAGTCACTATTCTAGTTAAGTTTCTTCGTCGTGAGCTTTCAGCACTGTGCCGCGTCTCTGCTTGTGTTTCTCCGTTCGCCCTTGTTGAGGCTGGGTGTGTAGCTCAGTGGTGGAGCATAAACCTGTCAGGTGAAGGTCCTGGGGTCAGCCCCTCACCCTACAAGGAAACAGTGAGAACGGATGAATTCTGTGTGGAGTTCATTGTGCTGCTTGCGTTTGTATATTCATGCCTTTCATTAACCTAGATTTTTGGATTGTTTTGTCAGACAGAGATGTGAGCAAACTTCTACTTACCCCGGACAGGGAATCATGAAGTTCAATTAGTGAACCAACGAGTTTGGTTGGGTTAACTTACCAAAATGTGGGCGAGGGGTAACTTACAGAACCAAAAGGAAAAAAAAAAAATTACCAGACAGCTGCATTGGCAGAACCTCACAGCAGCACATGAAAGCTGGAGCGTGCTGCGTAGCCTGAGGGCTGCTCCTCGGCTTGGAGAGGGTCCTTTCCAAGTGCCTCAGTCTCCACCTCTTGTGGGCATCATGCCAGGTCTGAACCTTTCCAGGTGGAGCTGGCCTTAGGGTATCTCTTCCCAGTCTGTTCAGCTAATGTGAGATTGTTAGCAGCTGGGCCTAGTGTAGTCTGTCAGTTTCAGGAACTTCCTGAAGCCGTTGGGGGTGGAGCACTTTGCCTGGGGTAAATTGCCCTGCGAACACACCGCATGAACACGTAACAACTTTATTGCGCTTTTGATTCCATCTTAATAATTTCACCCAGCCAGAAGTTTTAGAAATTTAGGGAGCTTCTCTTTCTCCCCCTTGCTGCGTCTGCGTTGGGTTTATCCCGGCACTCCGGGCAGAGGCGGGTGGATCTCTGTGAGGTTGTGTGTGGAGCTGAGGTCAGGCCTGTGCTGCAGTGTGTGGAGCTGAGGTCAGGCCCTGTGCTGCTGCAGTATGTGAAGCTGAGGTCAGGCCTGTGCTGCAGTGTGTGTGGAGCTAAGGTCAGGCCCTGTGCTGCTGCAGTGTGTGGAGCTGAGGTCAGGCCTGTGCTGCAGTGTGTGGAGCTGAGGTCAGGCCCTGTGCTGCAGTGTGTGGAGCTGAGGTCAGGCCTGTGCTGCAGTGTGTGAAGCTGAGGTCAGGCCCTGTGCTGCAGTGTGTGAAGCTGAGGTCAGGCCTGTGCTGCAGTGTGTGAAGCTGAGGTCAGGCCCTGTGCTGCAGTGTGTGGAGCTGAGGTCAGGCCCTGTGCTGCAGTGTGTGAAGCTGAGGTCAGGCCTGTGCTGCTGCAGTGTGTGAAGCTGAGGTCAGGCCTGTGCTGCTGCAGTGTGTGTGGAGCTGAGGTCAGGCCCTGTGCTGCTGCAGTGTGTGTGGAGCTGAGGTCAGGCCTGTGCTGCAGTGGTGTTCTGTGGACTTCGGCTTGTGCGTGCTCCGGTGCCTGAGGCACAGAAGGTGTCTAGAGAGACAAGGGTGGTAAATACTGATTAATGAGCTGTGTTATGAGGAACGTGAGGTCTCCCTCCTTTGCCCAGATAACTTGTGTTTGACGTTTTGACTTCTCTTTTCGTGCCGTGGGTACGTATATGGCTTTAATTTATAAAGCATCTGGGGAGCACAAATGAACAAAAATAAGACGCTTGTCTTTCTGACCCTGGTCCTGTCCTTAAGCACTGTGGGTGCACACAGATTAGGTTAGGACTCCTTTCTGAGGAGAGACAGTCAAAGGGCAGCAAAATTTAACCCGATTTTTCTTGAGAAACAGAAAGAGTAAATGTGCAGGCAGTGATTTCAGACAAGGCCGTGGGTGCTGGTTTTGTTTTGTTGGTCTTTAATAAACCTGTGGGAGAAAACAGGTCACGAGGAAGCGTATATCCCAGCAGATGTGCATTTCTTAGCCTGAACAGACGTGGTCTCTTGGGTGACTGTCTCTAATAGCATATAAGTTCTCTGGGAGTTAATTCCACAGCTGCTTTAACTGACCTCAAGTATAGGAAAAGGAAAGCCACTTGTTTGGGCGTGTAAACACTCATCTCTGACTCACATAGGATAACCAAAAATAAAGAACAGTAGGTGATAATTGAGCCGAGAGCTTACTGACTAGAACCTTACATGGTGACTTGCCACCAGGAGAAAGGTGCTTCTTAGACACTAAAGCCTTTTGGTCAAGAGCCCAAAAGGAGCCTGGAAGGAACAGTACATATCATACACCTAGAACTGGAATAAATGTGGTATCTCTGCCCTTTTTCCACCATGGGGTGTCAGCTGAAACATGTTGCTCGGGGTTCTGGGGTCTTGAGGGAAGCCGTGATAAGGAAGGAAAGTGCTACTACCCAGCAGCCTCAGTTTATTCTTCTCTTCTGAATTCAAAACAGATCCCCAAAGAAGTAGCTGACATCTTTAATGCTCCCAGTGACGATGAAGAGTTTGTGGGTTTCCAGGAAGATGTTCCCATGGAAAACCTATCCGAGAGCTGTGGTAGTCTGGACTCGCTGGAGTTGGAGAAACAGGTATGAGTCTTTCTTTCCAAGGCAGGTGTGGCCCTCTGGAATCCTACAACAGGATTCAGGGGCCCATAAAGTTGGTCATGCGCGGTGAGTTGTTGGCTACCGTGTTTCACAATTTTACCGTCACTTTTCCAGAAATAGGTGGGAGGCCTCTGTGCGTGCTTGTCCTGGGCATGGGCAGTTTGTAAGCGAAGGGACTTCAAATGAATAGATCCACTCTCCTCCCTGCACTCCTCCTTCCCCTAGCCTGTGACGAGGCTGTACTCAGTCCCCTCACACAGCTGGCAGGGGGAGGCCCCCACACAGCTCAGGGCACTGTGTGACTGTGTGAGACCCGTACCATGCGGTGGCCTGCACAAGGCTGTCACCCACTTTTTCAGAGCCCGGGGAGAGAATTATTTACTTAACTTTGCATGAAACAGCAGCATAAGTTACGCAGATTCCCGGAGCTTTATGTTGTACCTGGCACTGCAGCGTCCAGTCAGATTACTAACCTCCATAACGTCTCCTTCCAAGTTCATTGGACACGCAAGGATCTTCTTGTCCCTCCAGGGACAGGCTGTAAATTAAACGCACCTTGCTTCCAGTAGGCCAGTCCAGGGGCAGAGTCAGGCAGTGCCGCCTGTGAGGAGTCCTGCCCTGTTACTCGGGAGCGGGACCTGTGCTTCCAGGGCTTCTCCAGGCCTTTCTCAACTCTTCTCTTGGCATTTGACCCTCTCGCCACCCTATTCCACCCCTCACCTCTTCTGTTATATCTTTTTCTTCTCTTCTTTTTTTTTTTTCTTTAACGTCCCTAAATGAAGAAATTCGATGTTTGTCCCCAGAGCTTTGTTTCCTTTGTGATCTCATCAAGTTAAATCAATTGCAACTGGTACCGTTTTTTAAAAATTATTTTTACATTTATTAATCCTCTGAAGAGATTTACATCAGCATAGCAGATTGAGTCCCTGCAGAACCTTTTTCTTTCTCTTTTCTTTTCTTTGTTTTTCCTTTCATGACAGGGTTTCTCTGTAGCCCTGGCTGTCCTGGAACTCTTTGTAGACCAGGGTGGATGGTCTTGAACACACAGCGATTCGCCTGCCTCTGCCTTCCAAGTGCTGGGATTTAAGGCACGCGCCACCACCACCGCCTGCCAGAACACTTATTCTTACGCATTTTTGTTAATACCGATGCTGCCCTTTGCAGTCCTGTGGGCCCCACCCACCCCGCCCCTATTTTGAGCCAGAGTCTTACTATGTAGCCCTGGCTGGCTGGGAGCTCTAAGTAGCCCAGGCTGGCCTTGACCTCAGAGATCCTGCCTGCTCCTGCCTCCTGAGCACTGGGATCAAGGGCATGTGCCACTGCCTCCGCAACTTTATCTTCCGTTGGTGTCCCTGTTTCGCAGGCCAGGCCTTACAGTTCTGTTTGTGTCTTGCCACCAATGAACTAGGTTCCGGATACAAGCACAAAGATTGCGTTTGTCTAGCACGGTCCTGAGCTTTCTGGCTAGTTTCTGTTGGATTTTCTGTCTTAGGTGCTGTTGCTTTGTCCAGGTGAAGGACGCCAGTGACCATTGCTTTCTCTGAATTACTTGGGTGATCTTGATGTGCAGCCTGTAGTCTCCCCTCCTGTCTCAGAGGAAGCTGAAAACCCGGCGCAGTGTCCCTGTCCTGCTGCTAGGGTCCCCGTTTCCCCAGCTGTTGTGTTGCTCGCTTCTCCTTTCCTGTCTCCGTGACTAGTGAGCTGGACCTCACACGCCTCCCTTCCCTTCTGCCTTGTGAAGCTGCCCTAGCACTTGGCCCTTACTTTAAAGTCTCTTCTCTTCTAGTTGGGGCCAATAGAAGGGCTGAGATTGGGTTACAGCTGTGCTGTTACTCAGACACCTCCGTCCCGCTGTGTGTGGGGAGGGAGGGAGAGTAGAGCCTGTGCCGTTGTCTCACCGACGGACAACGAGATGAGACAGCTGATGGTTTTGCTGCTGTGACAACTACTTCCTCAGCCCAGCCTTGCCAGGCGCCAGGGCTGACTCACCCCCAGCAGACCTTGGTTGGCCGCGGAAGTATGTCGCTTGCGTTTCATGCAGATACAGAATTTACTCGGCCGACTCGGGCTAGTGGATTACAAACTGAAGCTCGGGAGGTGCAAAAGCTGAGTGAGGTTGGCTGTTCCAAGTCCAGGCCACCATTTTCCGGTCTCTTCCTCCCTTGGCACTGTCTTTACCTGCTGTGCACAGCACAGATGCTGGCTGACCCCCTCAGCACAGCTGCTCCCCGCTTCGTCAGCTGGCCCTTCTGCCTCGATGGGTTCTCTTCTGCTCTATGTGATGGAATAATATGTCTGCCTTGATGCAGAGACACTTGTGGGCCTTAGATTGCAACCCTTTGAGAGGAGGAGATCATATTGCAGGGTGCTCTCCAGCTTCCGTGGCCCTGACCTTTGACCTTGATTTAAGTATGCAGCACCTTGCACAGTAGTAGGCACACACAGATGTTCAGCGGGTACCGTTGGAGTATGCCCATTTCACTGATAACACAGGCCGAGGCGCCGCCCCCCACCCAGGCCTTCCTCATGTCACAGAGTGAAACTGTTCAGAGTAAAACAGTTGCTTCTGATATTTCTTTTTGCTTACAGTGTTAATCAGAGTAGACACCGGTTCCTTGGTATTGCCTTGGCAGCATTCTGAGAGCCAAGAGCTGTGTGAACCAGCATGCAGAGAGGCCGTGCAGTGGATACTGGCTTTATACACCCGAGCAAAGAACCCGTTCTTAAGCCCTTGGGAATCAGTTCTTAGCAGAGTTGTTTTAATTGCGTCAGTACTGATCACCCTTTCCTAGGATAGAAATTTCCAGGAAGAGTGGGAGTTTGGAACTTGGTGCTTTAAGGCATGACTCATTCTCTTTCAGGCTCTGTACAGAATTTTTGGACATTCATTGAATTTATGCACAGAGGCTGTTGCCCCAGAAAATCTGCAGGGGCTGGCCAGATGTTTCCTGTACGCGGGTGCTTGGTGGGTTCCCTTAGCAGGCAACTGTGCCAACCTGGTTTTCTTTCTTTAGATGTAGGTTTTTGGGTTGTTTTTGGTTGTGTGTGTGTGTGTTTTGAGACAGAGTTTCTCTGTGTAGCCTTGGCTGTCCAGGACTCGCATTGTAGACCAGGCTGGCCTTGAACTCACAGCGATCCGCCTGCCTCTGCCTCCCGAGTGCTGGGATTAAAGGCGGGCGCCACCACTGCTGGGCTTAGATGTGGTTTTAATTCATGGGTTTGAGTGTTTGCCTGCCCTGTGCATGTGCACCTTTTGCGTGAGGTGACTGAGAGGTGGCTCCAGGCTGCCGTGTGGGTGCTGGGAACTGGACCTCTACCCTCTGCAAACCCAGCAGGTGCTCTGAAGCACTGAGCCTTCTCTCCAGGCCTAGTTTTATTCATTTAAACCCTGACCCCCGCCCCCGCCACACACACTTGGGATCCACTGTTTGCTCGCTGACTCTGGGCCCCTCCCCTTCAACAGAACTTGAGTTTCTCTTTAAATAAACTTCCCCTTTGTCTCTTTCTTTCTTTTTCTTTCTTTCTTTCTTTCTTTCTTTCTTTCTTTCTTTCTTTCTTTGCAGCTGTACCACAGCTAACAACAAAGGAAGGAAGTAATTTAGCTCTGAGCAAACTCATTCCAAT
The DNA here is from genome assembly GCF_903995435.1 of Acomys russatus. Taxonomy (NCBI): domain Eukaryota; kingdom Metazoa; phylum Chordata; class Mammalia; order Rodentia; family Muridae; genus Acomys; species Acomys russatus. The sequence continues at coordinate 123,124,249 of NC_067137.1, forward strand.
TAGCCATAATAATTCATAGGAGACTTTCTTAAGCTTAGAGTGCTAGCTGTAGGCATTGCCTTCTCCACTGCCCTGTAAGGTTCCCACTATTATATATTTCTATTATAATTGTTTTTCCCAAACATATCTGAGTCTGAAGAAGCATATGAAGAAAGCCAGAAAGAGTCAGTAATGAAATAGTGTTAGCCAGATGTGGTGTTATGAGGGGTCACTGCCTTAGGAGTCTGGGGACAGGAGCTGGAGTCCTGGTGCAGTGTTTTCAGCCACGCAGGAAGCTGTGTGAGGTCTCCTGTGAGTCTCCACTCTTTCTCGCTCCTGTTCTGCCAGACACTGGCTTCCTTCTTTCTTTGTAGTATTTCCAAAGAAAATAAAAGTCATTGGAACTTGTTTCTGCTCACCCCTCAGTCTTGCCAGAGGGGAGCCCCAGGGTGAGGAGGGCACAGAGTCCATCAGTTCCCCAAGCTTGTGTCATTGGAAGTGGAGCAAGTCTGGTCTCTAGCAAGTGAGTGAGGATGACAGGGCCTCGGCACTTCCTATAGAGAAACCTGCTGTGTTTGAAAGGGCTATGGCTCCCCCACAGGCGAGCTTCAGAGGGCTGTAGGGAGTAAAGGCAGTAAGCAGGTGTCCACTTTCTACAAGTCTGCAGTTCCCTGTGAAAAGCCAGCAGCAGCCTGGTTCTTGCTGGCTGGGGCAGGAGACTCTGAATGCCATCAACAAACACACACACACACACACACACACACACACACAGTCACAACAGAAGTGATTGAGACACAGTACTGATAGAAATTTCCTTGTTTGTAGGGCTTCATTTCCGTAAGGTTTAGAAAGTGTGGTGCTGTGTGTGTGGTTGTGGTTAAGACACATAGTAGAAAGCATTACCGGTGTAAGTGGCACTGCCTGTGTTATTACGTGTGTTGTACGTCATTGAGCGTCTGTCCTCACTGCCTGTCAGCATTCCCACTCCGTAGGAAGTCCTCCCATTGGGCGTGCATCACCTCTCCCCTCGCCTCCCCATAGCCGCTGTTCTTCTCCTGAATATTGCCTGTGGTAGTGCGAATTGAGTGCCGCCCCCCCCCCCCCCAGCCTCCACGTGGTTTCTCTGTGTAGCTGTGGTTGTCCTAGAAGTAGTTCTGTAGACCAAGCTGGCCTCGAACGCGTGGAGATCCACCAGTCTCTCCCCTCCCCCCCCCCCGAGTGCTGGGGTTCAGGGCACGTGCCCCACCACACCCTGCTGAGGTAGTTGACTTCTGACACAAGGGTGGGAATCCTGCCCTCACAGCCTTTACCCTCCTTCCGCCCAGCTTCTATGTCTGCTCCACCGTGTCTTGCTTCGGTGTGTGTTTTCAATTTAGCAGAACATGCGTTTTCGTTCCGAGTACTTCACGGAAGAGCTAAGAAGGATTTTCGTAGAGGATACGGATTCAGAGACGGAAGATTTTGAAGGCTTTGCTGAGAGTGAGCTGAACGCGCGCAGTAGCCCCAAGGTAACAGCAGCAGCGGTGTGAGCAGTGATGCTCTTGGTCCTGAGTGTGAACTGCACTCTCACCCCTGAGGTGTTGCTTTGCATGTGGAAAGATGGTTTGTTTTCTTGTTGCTGTTTGTCTCTTTAGTTAGTAGAAGCCAAGTAATACGAAGTCGCCTCCCTAGAGTTGGTCCTGACTGGTGCCCTGGTTCACAGTCCTAGAGAAACCATCACTCTGCCCCTGTGGGTCAGGGCATGCCTCACGCGGCCTCCGTAGTCTTGCCCAGTTCACTTCAGCTGCCCTTTGTGTGGTCAGTCTGTCTCAGGGTACCACCTTCCTTCAAGCTATGTCTTGTTGGGTCTGAAGTTATAGTCTTAGGCTAGAGGCTAATTTTGCAAAAACAAACAAACAAACAAACAAACAAAAAACCAACCAAACAAACAACCAAAAAAAACCCAAAAACAAAAAACCAGGGTGATGGAGCAAACTGGCAGAGGCCCGCCGTGCCTCCTGGTCGAATTTTGCTAACACTAACGATGACTCAGGCCCAGCAGAGTGGTGGGGAATCGCCCTTCGGTCCTGCACTGTGAAAAGGCTTCCTCAAGGAGCACTTTCATTCCATTTTCACACTCTAGCGTTCCAGTCTCCACTACCGTGATTGTTCTGGGACAAGATTTCACACCATAGCCCAGGCTGGCCCTGTCTGTATACTTTGACCTTGCTTTCCTTTACATGACTCTGATGTGTTTGTGGAACCAAGAACTAATGTCAGGTATAGTCGCCACTACATTTATACTTTTAAGAGTGTTTTCACTAATGTGCCTTTTCTACACTAAGTTCCAGTCCCAGGAATCGCATGGCACTATGTCTTTCTTTATAATTTTTTTAATTTATGTTTTTAACTTATTTATGGAAATATGATGAGGCAGGTGTTTTTAAAAGCACATGTGTTTAGTGCTAACTGAAAGTAGAATATTTATCTGAAAATAAATACACTGCTCCTTTGCTGGTAAGGTGAGGTTAGTTTATGCTTGTTGCTTGTCATCAGCTCCTATATGACCTTAGACACAGAACCCGGAGAAGGGCGTTCCGTGGCAGTGGTGGCTCCCCCCGCCCACTCCCCCCCCTTTCCCCAGGCAGCACTTAGGGCATGTCCGTCCTGTAGTTGGCTGGCTTGCTGAATGATGACTGCACCAGCTCAGACACCTGCTCTGCCCCGCCACCCCCCAGAGGGGTGCACCAGCTCAGACACCCACTCTGACCCCCCTCTGGTGGGTGCACCAGCTCAGATACCCACTCTGCTTCCCCCTTCCCTGCCCCCCCCCGTGGGTGTACCCCCTTAAGATACCTGCTTTTTCCCCCCCAGATGCTTTAGATTTTTACCTGCAAGACACTCGGATCTTCCAGACTTGACGGGTTTTGCCTCTAAGTGACTTGTTTAACTGTTGTCCTGTAGCCCCGTGGTCCCTAGTTAAGGAGCATCTGTTCCTAGTAATGGAAAGTGTCCTGTTCCCAAAGCCCCCCCTCCTTAGGACCTACAGGCTGTGATAGGCCTCAGTGTAGGCTCCCTCCCACACTTGATTCTGTCTGACCTGTATTCTCACCTGGGATAGTTTTTAAACACAGGTGTTTGGTTTAGGCTTGGTACGTGTTACAGACTGTGTGTGTTTTCTCTCTCTGTCCCTTAGCTGGTGGAGTCAGAACCGAGTGACAGTGACCAAGCATGTCCTGTGGTGAGTGACGAGGAGGAAGAGGAGGCTGTACCTGAGAGAGGCAGGTCCACAAGAAGTAGTTTTGGTCTTCGAGTCGCCTTCCAGTTCCCCACCAAGAAACTGGCAAAGACACCAGATAAGAAGAGCTCACGCATGTCGGACAGTAAGGCTGATCCTGGAAGAGAGAGAAGCTGCAGATGGGCCAAGGAACAGGAAGACTCTCCCTCTGAGTCTGAGGACGACTCCAAGGCCGGGCACCTTGGAGAGAACTCAGATGCTCTCCTGAAAAGGGCCATGAACATCAAAGAGAACAAGGCCATGGTAAGCTCCTGCAGGGGCTGGGGCCGCTGCCAGCTGCTCCCGACAGCTACAGCTGCTCCCGACAGCTACAGCTGCTCCAGTTCTGCTCTCTGGAGGGCAAGTGTACTGTGGAGCACAGCTATCACGTGATTAACTCTAGTTTGGGCAGGCTGCTGCTACTCACGGGTTGCAGAGGCGCTGGCGAGGAGAGCAGCTGGCGGCTGGCCATACTGTCCTCAGCAGAAAGACGCAAAGAGGAGATGGGCTATACTGAGCCCAGGGAGAGTTGCAGAGGCCTGCAGGCAGGCAGCTCTTGTCTGTTAACCGCTCCTTCAGAGACATCATCTGAAGGAATGAGAAAAGCCTGCAGTTACAGCTGCCCTGCAGTGTTCTAACTCAGCTATGCCTTGGTTTCTGTATTGGCCAGTAACTCACCCTAATCATTGAAAGTCAGTCTTTTCTTTCTAGTTTTACACTGGTAGAACTAAAAGAAATTCTGCCAGTTGTAATCGCTTTATTCTCCTCTTTGACGGCTTTTTGAATGCTATCTTTTAAAAAGCACGGTGTAGTGATGTACTGTACACCCAGGCCTGTGCCTGTTAAGAGGGTACAGTCCACTGTGGGTGAATTCCTTTTAAGATGGGTGAGCTTGGCTGGAGGAAATCTCAGCCTCTCTCCACTGTGTCTGTGTTACACTCGGTCATTCCTAGTGGTGTTTACACGAATCTGAAACTGGAAATGCTGCTCGAAGCACCTGCTTGGCACGTTGGTGTCTGTTGCTTGGCACTTGGCCTCTGTTTGGGGATGCTAACAGATTTATATATGGAGGTAGCAACTCTTGAGAATAGGTAGAGGGAGCCTAGACTGGTCACCGACTCCCCATCCTCTGCGTCCTGGCGCTGGGGTCAGGTGCGTGCTCAAGGCCCAGCACGGGGTTGGGTTGACTTGGAAGTTCCAAGAGCCATCTAGCGGAACTGCTCTGTGGACATGCTGACATGTGAGTTTCAGATTTGTAACAGGTGCTCCAGGTTATACCGTGAGGTTAGTGGTAGACTCGGGATCCAAACGTGCCAAGACAAGCGTGTCTTCGCTGTGTTGTTCTGTTGTCGCTATATGTAAGGAAGGGCATGACGGTGACCGATATGAACAGCAGTGTTGGCCTCTTCCTTGGGGCTGTTAGAGGCTCCTGAGATTGGTGGAAGCCATAGTAGGTAGCTGGGAGCCATGTGAGAGGGTGAGAGGTGTTGGTCTCAGACCTGCCTCCTTGACTGACATCCCCTTCTTTCTGAACCTTAGCTCGCACAGCTGTTGGCGGAACTGAACTCGGTGCCGGATCTCTTCCCGGTGCAGACCCCGTCCTCAGCGTCTTCTGTAAGTGGAACTCCCCATTCCTCAGACTGGTCCCGCTCCTTAGGCACGCTGGGCGCCTTCTGTTTGAGGGGGGACCCAGGTGCATCTGTCTGTGCCCTTGGTTTCAGAAGAGGAGAGCAGCACGAAGGGCCTTCTCAGCCGGGCAGATCACACGGCGCACGAACCCAACCCGCAGCGCACGGCCCCCCGAGAAGTTTGCTCTGGAAAACTTCGCCTTCTCAGCCACCAAGCTCACCGAACAGCTTGGCAGCTTCCGACGGAGGAAGACGGTTAGCGGGGTAAATCATCGCCTAGTATTGCAGGTGGCCTCCAAATGCGAGCATTTCACTACGCCTGGGCTGGCTGTGGTGCGGTCTTGAGTCAGCAGACCTCAGCACTTGAGAACTTGAGCTCCCACTGCGTCCCTGGGAAAGCGAGTGTTGAAAAGACCCCTGGGCTAAGCTGCACATTGCATTAGCGTCCCTTGTCTAAGATGGGCTGAGGACTGGGGCGGCTCCTGGATGGAACCCTAGCCTGGCATGTGATGGAACCCTAACCCGGCATGTGGGAGGGCCTGGCTTTGATCTATTGCGTTACCAACCACAGCCACGCCAGCTTAGTGGCTGTGCGCTACGGAAGACATAAGAGTTCTTCCTTGGCTCCTTCAGGAGTGCCTGTTGGAAGAGGGAGAAGACTTGGGAGCTGCCCCACATGTGGGCTTGGCTGTTTTCTTCCTTGTCACCCCGAAAGTTTATAGCCCCCACCCCCCAGTTAGTGCTGAATTGCCCTCCCGAGGGAGCTTGGGTTGGGGCTGGCCCCCAGTCAACAGCCACACAGACAAGTGTTGGTTTTCAACCTCTAAGTGTGTTTGAGATTTTCATCCTAAATTTCAGGGTCTAGATGGTTACACCAGGTTCTCCTGGGGTTTTTTGTTTTATGCCCCCAGGGGAAATGCCAGAGGTACAGACGACGTCACCGAGTGTCTTCTCTCCGCTCACTGAAAAACGTCACCGAAGAAGACTTGGATAACGTTGCTGTAACTGTGCGTGATAAAGTCTACGATAAAGTGCTGGTGAGCGACAGCTTCAAAAAAGTGTGCGTGACTGGTTTTCACTGGGAGCCCGCCCACGCGGGTGGTGGAAGTCAGACCACCACCTAACAAAGGACCCAGCCTTCTGTCCCTGTGCTGTCTCCCTGGAGGCATGCCCTAAGCTGTGTGGTCAGGGAAGAGGCAGGCCAACCCTAGCATAGAGGTGCTGCTCATGGGAGACAGCTCCCTGGGGCATGTGTCCTGGAAGACAGGTAGGCCCCTGGCTAGGAGAGCATGTCTGGAGTGTTCCTGTGGTTTGTATGAACTGGTCAGGTCTTTTTCTGAGTGATGACCTGCAGAGAGGGCTTGCGGATCCTACACAGCAGTGTATTAGAGCCGGACCCTAGCTGCCTACTGCTTATCACACTTAAGTCACCTGACCCCTCCTATGGGGTCTGCCATCCCTTCCTCAGATTTCTTTTTTTCCCCAGTCTCTCTTCTGTTTGTTGATCCCTCCTGTGTTCCTTGCTCAGCCTCATCTGCCCCAAAGTGCTTCCTTGACCTTAGAATCGAAGTGCTTAAGTGGAGGTCCGTGCACACGTTTTGTCCCTGCGCACAACCCTGCTGGGTGCTGGGCCGGGCTCCTGAACTCTGTAGCGTGTGTACTATCATCTGAAGGAGCGTCACTGTGAGTCCTGCCTCCAACCTCTTTGGCTTCTCCGTAGGGTAACACGTGCCATCAGTGCCGGCAGAAGACCATCGATACCAAGACGGTGTGTCGGAACCAGAGCTGTGGTGGTGTGCGGGGGCAGTTCTGTGGGCCGTGCCTGCGCAACCGCTACGGGGAGGATGTGCGGACGGCACTGCTGGATCCGGTAGGAGCAGTGTGTGCACTTGTGATAAACTGCCGATGAGGGGCTACAAGCCTGGGGCTGCAGTGCCCTTGCCCTAACTCCTACGTCTATCCTGAGACCGGGGGTGGGGGGTGTGGGGGTGTGTGGCAGGGAATGCTTCCTTCTGGACCAAGGACCGGATGACTGACAGGTTGGGTGAAGAGGTCCCCTAGGGGTTTCAAAAGGCCAATGGAGGGTTTCTTTCCATGGGACCACCCTGTTGCTTTCCTTTAGCAGAGCAGTTTCACCTGCCTTGGCCTGTCCAGCGGCTAAGTCACAGTTAAGCGTGTTCTGCTGCCCAGAACCGTGTTGAGTGCCTCTTAACCTGCTAATGTCAAGTGTGTGGCATAGCTGCGTGTGTGTGCACTTGTGTGCAGAGGGCGACCTCAGAGGTTATTATCAAGAGCACCTTCCACAGAGTCTCTCACTGGCTTAGGGTTCAGAAATCAGGCTAGACTTGTCTGGTGAACCCTAAGGATCCTCTCGTCCATCTGCCCAGTGCTCACCATCATACCTGGACACATGCGTGTTCTGGTTAGAGTCAGACCCTCCCTACTGAGCTCTTCTCCCCAGCATCACTTGACCTTGTGAATTGTGTGCGTGTGACCTCGAGCCAGAGCACTGCCACTGTGGGGTCACTGCATGACCTCTTCTGCAGGAGTTGTGGGTGTGTATACACTTACACGCTGTCCCCAGAAGTCATGGGTGTATACACACACACTCTGTCCCCAGCAGTCATGGGTGTGTACACACACACACACACACACACACACACACGCTGTCCCCAGCAGTCATGGGTGTATACACACACACACACACACACACACACACACACACACACACACACACACACGCTGTCCCCAGCAGTCCTGGGTACACACATACACACACACACACACACGCTGTCCCCAGCAGTCCTGGGTACACACACACACATGCTGTCCCCAGCAGTCATGGGTGTACACACACACACACTCTGTCCCCAGCAGTCATGGGTGTACACACACACACACACTCTGTCCCCAGTTTATAGACATACAGTTTTGATAAAGTGATTTAACATTAAAGTTACATATCAGAATCATAGCTAGCATACATGTGTGACCTGTGACTCATATCAGGCCCTGAACTTAGAAGCTCTGGCTTCGTGGTATCTGACGGTCATGTCTAGAACAGACGTGTCCTGTTGCTTCACTGACATGGGGTGGTCACTCTTCTGGGTCCCTGTGAAGTTGGCTGGCTGGGCCTTCATACACTCTGACTGAGGGACTCTGGGGCAGTCCGTGGCTGAGGAGAGGCTCGATCCAAGTCTCCTGTGTCCTAGGATTGGACGTGTCCTCCCTGCCGTGGGATCTGCAATTGCAGTTACTGTCGGAAGCGAGATGGCCGCTGTGCCACTGGGATTCTCATTCATCTGGCCAAGTTTTACGGTTATGATAATGTCAAGGAATACCTGGAGAGGTAAGTCTCCAGCAGGGTGAAAATGTGGGGGACCCTGCACACTGCGACTGAGGATTCCCTGCCCTGCCTCCTGCACCCTTCACCTCCCTGCACCCCGCCCCACCTCCCTGCACCACCACCACCACCACCTGCACCACTACCACCTGTACCCCCATACCCCCGTCCTGCCCCCCACACCCCACCCTGCCCCCCCATACCCCTCAGTCCCCTGTACCACCACCACCACCTATACCCCCACCCCCTTTCCCCTGCACCCCCACACCCTCCCTCACACCCCCTCACATACCCCCTCCCCTCCATAGCTTGTTTCTAAAAACCACCTTTGAGTTCCATCCACTGTCTGCATTGGTACTGGAAAGGCTGGGGCCTAGAGAATTCCTCTCTTTGCTATAGCAAACTCAACTCCACAGTGGCTCAAACCAACATTTACACTTGTGCAAAACAAATGACGTGAGAACTATCTGAAAGAAACCATAAAACAAACCCTGGCCTCCACGGCCTGAACAGCAAACTGTCAGGTTGTATGAGGAAGTGAGCTGAGACACTCAGGGCGTGTGGAGCCACGTCTGAGTGTACGCCCTCGGTGTTCTGGGACCGCCTTAGCCTAGAATGCTGCCTCTTGCTTGCATCTGGTTAGCTACTTACGAACACCTCCCCCTGTCATTCAGCTTACAGAAGCAGCTGTAGACACCGAGAGGAAAAGGATCGCTCAGACTTGCCCGTCGGATCCCACGGGACGACGTGTCTACCATTCGTGCCTAGCCTTAGAGCGCAACTTTTCAGACTCTTGTTTTCTAGAATTTACTGGTTTTAATACTATTTAAAAAAAAAAAAAAATGTTTATATGCATACAAGGATTTCTCAGGAAAATAGTAAAGCAGAGAAGTCTGTATAAATCCCGCACAGACCTGTTTTGTTACAGGACATCTGCTGAAGATGTCAAAGCACAGTTTAGATGGGGCAGAGCTAAGGCTCAGGTGAGTTATAAAGAAGGCCTTGTCTAAGTAGCGCTGGCTGGTGGTGGCCAGACCTCCCCGTCACCCCCTGCTTACAGAGGCTGTTGCTTCCTCCGGGGTGATCGTAGCTCGAGCCCCTCTAGATACTCGATTCTGGGCCATTAGAAATTTATATTGAAGAATGCTCCTTCAAGTTACCAAGTGCAATTAACCACACACTGTGAGTAAGGTGTCCTTTTTATTAAAAAGACAACGAAAACAGACACTGGAGGCCTCAGAATGCCTGCCTCTTCCTTCAGGACCTGCCTGGCGCCTGCTGCTTCTACGTTTTTAAAAGTTTTAGAGACTTTCCTCTTTATAGAACCATCACTGCATTTTTTTTTTTAAAGACTTGGGGAAACATAAGGGATATAAGCCATGGTGTTTTGTGTGGGTATTGGGGGAAGCTAAAATCAGCAAGTATACATCCCAGAGAGTCGTTTGTTTGTATGCGTGTAATACCATTATTTCTCCCTCTTCAAAGAATAGTTGTCTTAACAGGTAATGTACGCCCCTGTCACTAAGACGTGCTCCCTGGGTCTGGCTGAGGCAGGAGGAGCCGCCAGTCGCAGCACCAAGCCCGCTTATGCTTCCAGCAGCAGCGCTGCGCCTGCCAGGACCCACTTGGCAGTTTTCTCCTTGCTCCTTAGCCTGAAAGTCCACACGTAGGTGGGGCCTCTCATTTTGGTTTTGTAAACGGGGCACTCATAGGTGTGCTGAGGCGTTTCCTCTCTCTCCACGGGGATGGCTCTGGCAAAGATGACCGGCATCAGGGATGTCAACTCTTTAAGACGGGCATCAGCAAGGGCTCCTGACTGGATGTCCCACCTGGCACCTGTGGTAGAAACAGCAGCTGTGTAACGGTGGCATGTCGGTACCAGTGCTCTGTTGGATGCAATAAATGTTCCACTTTTAATCACGTCGTCATCCATCTGCGGCATCCTTGTGTGCGTAAGACATTTAATAGCTTAACCATCCTTTCCCACTGCACCTCGTGAGCACAAGGTCAGGTCACTCATAACCTCCTACCCAGCCTCGAGACACGTGACCTGTGGCGAGCGCTCCGGCGTGAGTACCCTGCACAGATGAGGGGTCCTCGGCATAAATGCATGAGCAGACACACAGCATCCGGGGGAGAGTAACAGAGAAGATGGACTGAGAGGCTTTAGAAAGTAAGAGGGCAGGGGTGGGGCCGCCAAGATGGCTCAGTGTTCCTGCACTAGTGTGGGAGGTAGAGACAGGAAAGCCACTCTCTCAGGCCAGCCAGCCTGGAGTATGTAGTATGGAGGAAACAGCCCAAGTGACCTGCCTCACAAATGAAGGCGGGAAGAAAGAGCCAAGTCCTGGAAGTTAAAAACGGGGGATGGGGGGTGGGGTGGGAGGGGTGGAGGACGATGACCGATTTTGAATTAATGGGAGTGAAAAGTGGAATGCTATGAGATGCATGTGGGACGTAAGTTCCTGAGGTTTTGATGCCAGCTGGTGACACAAGTGCAGTGTGAGTGCCGCCATCACACCGAAGGGCCTCACAGTCTGGCTCACATCAGACACACACATGCAGCTGGTTACTGTGCTGAAGGGGAAGGAGGAAACCATTGCCAACACAAAGGTGGTCATCGAAGTAGATGCCGAGGGGCGGGGCCAGCTTGTACCTCAGACCGCGCCCCATGCATTCCTTAGCGGACTCACCCTCCAGGTGGAGCCCGTGGAGGTAAGCCCCTTCCCTGGGCGGGTGGCCGTAATCGTCCTTTGTTTTCTTAGTAACATCAATGGTCAGGCACATTCTGTCCAATGGCCACTCGTTTTTCCGAGCCATGGTCTGCATAATTGCTTTGGGAGGAAAAGGAACAGGCGTTAAGGTTTAAAAACAAACAAACCTGTTTATAGGCTGCCATAGGGTATTATGGGTTAGCGTGAGGCAGGACCACTTTGACCCCCTGGTCACAAACTAGGATATACCAGAGCAGCAACTGCCATTTGCTTTTGTGTTGCCTGTGTGTCTTCAATGTGACAGTGACAGACTGTAGCTTTTCCTACACACTGCAGCTGTGCCTGGGGCTCTCTCCTTCCTAGCTGCTACCCCCTCATTTGTAATGACTGGCGAAGAAGAGACTTCTGCCAGGAGTGTGGCTGCCACCAACAGCCATGGCTGCCTTGCTTCCAGGCGTACCTGTTAAGAAGGACTGAGGGTTGAAGAAGCCAGAGAGCCACACGACAGCTGGGAGGGCAAGGTCTTGAGTCCACGTATCCAGCTCCCGGCATCGTAGGAGGAGGTTGTTAAACCTGGTTTATGAGAGGCAGGAGGAAATGAACGTGTGTTTCAGTAAAGTGGATCTCTTCCAGGAAGATGGGGGTAGGGGCTGGTTGTAGGGACTGTGGAGTACACTGGGGTAAGTAGAGGTAGAAAGTCACCTCTGATGACTCACAGGGTAGCACCCTGCACTGTTATTCCCTTGAGAGTTAATACCTGTCACCGTTAGGGGGGGGAAGCAGTGGGCAGCAGGGTGGTGGTTCTTGACACAGCTAGTATCTAGAACCTCCTGGAGATCTGTAGTGGTGGTGTACAAAGGCCTTTGAGCAGCGTTGGTAAACCCGCCATTATGTAGATGTGGTGGGAATGCAGCTGTGTGTCCATCACAGTCACAGTAGCAGAGCTGCTAGGAAAGGTACAGCCAGGAGGAGGAGACAGGGTTTGTCCCACACAGACTTCAAAGAGGAAGACAAAGGCTTCCAATGAAAATATTCAGCCCCCCACATCCTGGCAGAAAAAGTGCTGGTGGTGGTATGCTAAAACAAACAAACAAAAAATGTTAAAGTGAAAAGAAATGTTAAGGTTAAAAAATTGCATGGTGGGAGGACCCTGAAGAGATGGCTCAGCAATTAAAAGCACTTGGCTGCTCTCTCAGAGGACCCAGGTTCAATTCCTAGCATCTACACAACAGTTTACAACCTTGTCTGTGACTCAGTTCTAAAGGATCTGATGCCTTGTGTGTGTGTACATTATTTTTATTTTATGTGCATTGATGTTTTGCCTGCTTGCATGTCTGTGAGGGTATTATATCCTGGAGTTACAGTGTGAGCTGCCATGTGGGTGCTGGGAATTGAACCTGTGTCCTCTGAAAGAGCAGTCTGGTACTCCTAACCACTGAGCCACCTTTCCAGACCTCATCTTGGTTTATATTACATGAAGAAGAAATTCAGAACAAGACAGGAAAGGCAGTTCTGAGCAAACAGTGAGCAATGAAACAGAAGAAAAGATAGATCTAGAAGGCAAAGGTTGGAGCTGGAGGTAGATTGAGAGGTCTTTGGCAAGTGTTGATTTTAGGTTTCCGTTGGGAAGTTTAGTAATTTAAGTTGTAAAGGACCCTCTAATAGCAATGGTACCAAGATAAATGCACAACAAGGAAAACAACTAAGCCAACAAGTTAGAAAGGTTGGAGACAAAGACCCTAGGAAAAAAAGTCACAGAAACCAGCACAAACGTAATAGCAAAAAGCCCAAACTTACCATTAACCATAAAGCGTAAGTAGATGCAAACCCACCGTTTCTGGGAGCATGCTCACAATGCTAAGCTCTGCTGAGGTGGTGCCCACCCTCCTGGGTGGTAACTTGTGTTGTTTGGGGTCACTTAACTGTCCTGCCCCTGGCTTGATCCATCTAGAGTCACCTGGGAAGTGGGCACCAGATGACAACTTGCCTAGTGGGGACTGGCCTGTGGACACGCCTATTGGGCACTTTGTGTAAATGGTGTATGAGCTGAGTGACCCTTGCAAGTTACTGGTCATCTCAAGCTCCTGTCACTGAGGCTTTCTTCAAATGATGGGCGGTGCCTGGGACCATGAGCTAAAGCAAACCGACCTTTCCTCCCTCTCACAATAGAAGAAGAAGCGAAGACAGGCAGGGTCACAGTATGCTGTCCCTTGGAATTCTAATGGCACCTTCCAGATTGATTCTGATTTCAGGAGGGAAACAAAATACAGGACAAAGAACTTGAGCATGGAAAAGGAATAGACAGTCATGTGATATTTTATAAATCTTCTACCAAGGCCACAGAACAACTGGGGATAACACATCAACCTCCAAACGCTTTCGGTTTCTGCCTCTGGCTGTCTAAAGTCATCTATGAGTGCATTAGTAATTATTGGTTTGGAAAATAAAGGGAATAAAAGGCCTGCAGGCAAACTCAAGTAGGTTCTAGGAATTTTTTTTTTTTTTAAATTTTTTGGTTTTTTGAGACAGGGTTTCTCTATAGCCTTGACTGTCCTAGACTCGCTTCGTAGACCAGGCTGGCCTCGAACTCTCAGCGATCTGCCTGCCTCTGCCTCCTGAGTGCTGTGATTACAGGCGTGCACCACCATGCCTGGCTATAACTTTTAAATAATTAGGACATTTTACTTTTTTTTCTCCCAGATGAAAAAGACCGGAAGATAGGTGTTTTGTCAAAGAGCAGTTGACTAAAAAGAGAGAGAGGAATTGAATCTGGGTCTTCCCTAACTGAACCAAGTTGCTTTTGGAGCAAAGTACTAGAGGAACTCAAGTTGAATTGGTGGTAGAGTTAGCAATGGCCGTGGAGCAGGGTTCTCGGAGAAAATGGCGTGGGTGTTGAGCCCCTGCTAATGTTCACAGGTGCTTACCACTGCGCCAGGCCGTAAGTGGATGGGTAAGCCAGTTTCTTCCAAGTGTCCGGGATGCGGTCATAACTCAGGGCAGACAGCTGGGCTTCCATGTCAGGAGATAATGTCAGCTCTCCCTGGCACAGAGGAGAAAGGCCACCATGAGCACCGTGCAGTGTGGTGAAGCCCCACCTGTCCCACGTGGACGGTCACCTTCAAACCAAGGTCTAACTGTTGAAGTGACGCACGGATCTCGCGCATGAGAGAGTTCATCCTCTCGCACTCCTGAAAGCAAACGAGGACATACGGGCCTCTGTCTGGGCTCTTCTGCGCTATCTCTGCCATGTTGAACTCCTCTGGAAGTCTCTCCAGAATGTCATCCAAGATACTCTTAACCTAAACACACACACACACAAAGACTTTGTTACGGGCGACTGGCGGTGTGAATGAAAATGGCGCCCACAGGCTCGTAGGGAGTGGGTCTATTAGGAGATGCCTGCAGCTGCCGGGGTCAGTTGTCAGAGCTGCAGCAGCAGCCCCAGTCATGTCCCTCTGTCAGATCCTGCTGTAGTCAGCTTCAAGGAGTATAAGAATTACCAACTAGGTGACATCTGTGGCCTTTCTAGAGGCCTTTGAGCATGAGCTGGTGCTATGGCCTCTCACCTGGCACACCCTGAAATTCTTGGAGCAGTAGATAGTTCAAAACCAAAGACCAAGGCTTCAGTCTGTATTTCTTCCCTTGAAGAAATACATGATTATTATTTCATATATGTAGAATTCATTATTTCATATATATAGATCCAGAGGCCATCTGCATGAGAAAAGGGGCTCATACCGAGCTGAGGAACAAAAAGCTAGAAGCGCTAAGAGACAGCTTATCCCTATCAGAGTGAAGGAGGCAGAGTGGCTGGGCCTCTGCGATCCAGCTGTCCCATTTCTGAGCACAGTGAACGTCAGATCAGCTCCTTTGGACGTCAGTGTTTGTGTGGATGGTCGTGGCTATGATACAATGGTAAAACAATACCAAAAGCCACTTAAGACATCCACCCACCATAGAATAAAAACTATATTCCTATGATAGAACACAAAACAAGAGTGAGCCGTTGGTGTCTAAACAACAGGTGAGCCTCAGATCTCCTGTGGAGTCAAAGGAGCCTGAGGGTGAGTACCATAAAACCAGTCCATGCGTGATGACAGAGGTGAGGACGTGGGTTACCATTCGTTGGGGAGCAAGAGGACCTCTTTCAGGAGTATGAGTATTCTGGGCAGCTGAAAATGTTCTGCACCTTGACCTGGGTGGCAGCTACCTGGCTGTTGGCATAGGTAGAGCTTAAGAAACAGTACCTGAGCTTAGTGCACGTCCCTTCAAAGGACGTAGGAGAACAGGAAAGGCCCCCTACCTTGTCTTCCGTGGACTGACCCCGGTCCTCGCTGCTCACTGCATTTCTGGGTTGCATCTCCAGTAGAGTTCTGAAGAGTGTGTTGGACATCACCGTCAGGACCTCTGTTTCAGCGTTGGGATGCAGACCATACAGTGCCGGGCTCTCTGGAGGCAACGTGTCCTCTATGTACTGGTGGTAACCAGAGTAGTCTAGGTACGGCGGGGCTGCGAATCCCGGGGCCAGCATGAGTTCACCGTCAATCTTCAAGCACAGAGAGACAGCACCAGTCATTCCCAAGGGCATCTTCACTTCCCGGACACACAACGCTAGCAAAAAGTCCCACTTTGATGCTCTATGGGTGCCAGACTTCAGAGTGCTTCATGCTCAACACTGAGCTCGTGGTTAGCACACCAGGCTGACCTCTGAGCAAAGGTAGCTGCACTGTGCTCGGGGCAGTGTGGTGATGCTCCATCGCTACCTATAGACAGTGGTGCAGGCTTCAACTTACTGGTTCTCAAGTATCCCTGTCTCCCAAAGAAGAGATCAAGATGCCTGGTCCTTAAGTTCCCCAGGTAGGTGTTTTGAATTTAAACTTAATTCAGGAATCAGTAATGCTAGTATACATTTTTCTGATATTATGATATAAAATGCTCTCCTGTGCTCGTTTCTTAAAAGGTTTGGTCCTCAGCTGATACATGATTTTGGAAAGTTCTGGAAACTCTAGGGTGTGTGGCTCAGTTGGAGGAAGTAAGTAGGTCACTCCTGAAGAGTGTGTCCCTCCTTCCGCCTGACCGCATACAGCCTATCAGGTCTCATCAGGATAGCCTGTATCCCCTTCCACTGTGTGCCCACAGGGCCTCCCACCAAGGGGGGAGTGATCAAATCCTGGGCACCAGAGTTCATGTCAGGTAGTCCTCAGCCCACCCCACCTCCCCAATTGTAGGAAACGACCTGTCCTTGTCAGAGGTCTAGGGGAGGGGAAGAGGGCAGAGGAGGGAGGGAGGGAGGGTGCCAAAGGGAAGATAAAAGCGAGGGGATAACAATCGAGATATAATGTGAATATAATAAAAATGATAGTGAATAAAAAAACAAAACCAGTGTGCCCCCTGCTCCGCTCTCCTCTCTGTCTCTGCTTTCTGTGAGGGGAACTGCTTCCCTCTGCCACACCCCTCCTCACAGTGGAACCAGTTCACCACGGAGTCTCGCTTCCTCCCTTACGTTGTCCTGTCACAGCAGTGGGAAGCCAACATGTGGACTGTAATATACCTCACACAGTGCCGCCTCGTGCCATGGGAAACATACGAGAGGTTGGGATGGCTCCTGTTTTATTGGTCGTTTATCCAGGACCTTTGGCCCCACAGGGCAATTACTAACCTTAGCCCATCTACTTCACTGGGGCCTGAGGAAGGGTAAGCACTCCACAGAGAGGGCTGTTCCCACAAAACTAAGGTGAGCAGAAATAACAGATCTATAGATGAGAAAGTAATCTTGACAATAAAACCAAAGAATTCATGTCCGAGTCTGTCCAGTGAGTCAAGTGCTTAGAGGATTCTACGGCTTTATTTCACATTTCTCTCCAGATGGTTTCTTTCAGGTCTCAGACACCATTAACGCCTCCTGATTTTCCTAGTCTCATGCACCTTGAATTCTGTCTACACATATATTTAAGTGTACAAGGGAATGCCATTTTAAAAAAATCATTACCCAATACAGCTACTTTTTGCCTACGCCTGGTAAATCGTTTTCTGAAAAATCTAACTTATACCGTGTGTCTTTAGCCACGTCTCCTCCCTGTTGCCTGGAGAGAGTTTCGTTTTAATCACACAATAATCTGGGCTGATCACCCGATACAAAACACCTTGGAAATAGATCTTCATAGGAACTCGAGGCGATGAGACAGCTGTGATTTTCCACACTGTTGTGTCCTGTGTCTGAGTGGTCTGGGTCACAGCATAAAGCTCCTGTGAGTGTGAGAGGGATCTCCATGCTGCCTCTGAGCTCCAGGGCATCTCTGGTGTTCGAGTCAGCATGAAACAGCCCTGTCTTCTCCCAGGCAGAGGCCCACGCCCCTGGAAATCTTGCTCTATGCCTTGGTGTTGGAGACTGGAAAATTCACAGCCGCCACAGCCAGGCTGTCACCGTGACATCCATTTTACTGAAGAAGGTTGAAGCAAACACTATTATTTATTTATTTGAGAGGTTGCTTTTTAAAAATTCTTTTTAGATAAGGTCTTGCTAAGTAGCCTCTAACTCATATACCTGTCTCTGCCTCCCAAGCACTGGAATTGCAGGCATGCACCATTACGGCTGGTAAGCCTGACATTTCTTAAGGCCACTACCAAGCCATTAAGGATGCTAAGTGATGCCCCTTTCCTTAGTTTGCTGCTGTCCTTTGCTTTGCAACTTGACCCACATGAAAACCGTATCCCCTAGTCTGTAAAGAGACAACTGTGCTATCTCCCAGCAAAGCACATAGGACTTTCCAGCCCACTGGCACTGCCCAGCTGCACTCAAATGTCCAAAGCCCTGCAGATTTGGTTTTCTGCATTGGGATTTTCTGAAGGGTAAATAGTATTGCAGTTTTTGCGAGTTCCTTCATCTTCCTGTCAGTATGAATGGAAAAAAAAGCAAGCCCTTACTTGTAGAGAACCAAGTTCTGTTTGGATATGTTTACTCTAACTTTGGCTTACTTCTTTTTCTTTTGGTTAGCTTACCTGTCTGAACATATGTGTACACAGGTGTGTGGGCATGCTTGGTTGCCTGAAGAGGACATTGGGTGTCCTGTCACTCTGCCTATTCTTTGATATAGGGTCTTTCCCTGAAACTGGGCTCATGTCTATGCTGGACTACAGGCTCAAGACCAAGGACCCCGTCCTGCACCCTGCTTTGCAAGTCTGGAGTTATAGGCATTTCTTAGTTTCTTAGGTCCTGGCATCTGAATTCCAGTTCTCAAGATGCAGAGCAAGCACCCCTAACCACTGGAGCCACCTCTGAATCTGCCTTTCCACTGAAGGGCTACTGGAAAAACCTGCTTCCCGTTGAGGGGCCCTAACTAGTTCTCCACAGTAAGGACTCTCTCTCTCTCTCTCTCTCTCTCTCTCTCTCTCTCTCTCCTCTCTCTCTCTCTTCAAGTGGAGGGCTATTTGGGAAGGTGTTTTAAATTATCAAGGAATTAGCCTCTTCTCAACAGACTATTTCTCCTAAGAAAATAAAAAATGACCAATGAACACATGACAAGATGCTCAGTATCTTTGGGAACATGACACAGTTTCATCCTATCAAAATAACTAGGGCAGAGAATGTGGACTGTAGCAGTTTTAGAGTGGAGGTAAGGAAAACAGAACCTCTATGCACTGGTAGAAACAGCTCTGTGGTTTCTCCAAGCAATAACCAGTTACCACCTGACCCGACAATCTTACTCCCCCGCTAAGCTGCACGAGGCCACACAAAACCCCTATGCTGAACTGCCCGGCAACAGTCCACGCCAGGAGTTGGCTGATTGTATCTCATTAAAATTTCAAGGACCAAGGGAATTGTGCACAGACAAATCAGACCTCCACATCATGAGGCTGTCACCAGGGACCCGAATTCATCTTTGCAGGAATCAGACAGGACATGTGCAGGTATCGGAAGCTGGGAAAACCAGTAACTGCCAATTGTGCTGGCTCAATGGGCTATTGTTCTTTTCATACTGTGTTTCCTGGAACTCAATAAAAAACCAGCCTCTTGCCTGCTTCTCCTGACAGTCTTAGCAATGACTAAGAGTCCCTAACCCAGAGCAAGTCTAAACAAACACATTGGCTCATGGCCTTTTGGGTCCCAAAATGCAATGGCTGAGTGCTGTCTGGAGCTTCAGAAATTACTCCAATCTGAAGCTCATTGTCAGAGTTTTTCCTTAGAGCTGGAAAACATCCTTGTAGTTTTCTCAATAAGGTAGTTTACAAATAGCCCGAAGCATGGCGGTATCCTGTATGAAGCTGGACCCTGGCATTGAGTAACAGAACTAGACTTCTGCTGTCCTGGCTCATCCCCCGTTCGCAGAGCACACACAAGTAACAGAACTAGAACTCTGCTGTCCTGGCTCATCTCCCGTTCACAGAGCACACACAAGTGCAGACACACCTCCTCACTGCTAAGGTGACCTCTGTGCCAACTACAAGCGGATCCGCACTCCAGCCAGCACAGTGCAGCAAAGTCCACTCCTCGCCAGCTCTGAGAGCGTTCTTATGTTGTTCATGCAAGGTGCTCATACCTGCTCTTCAAGTCTGTAGTGGACAGAGCTAACACACATCACCTGTGTGGTGCCGACTGGCCGCCACTGTGGCGCAGGTGCCTAATGAACACTTTCAGTTCCTATCTTCAGATAGTTGTACACTGGAGCTAGAGACATGGCTCGGTGGTGAAGAGCACTGGCTGCTCTTTCAGAGGACCTGGGTTCAATTCCTAGCACCCACATAGCAAATTACAATTGTCTGTAACTCCAGTCTTAGGGGACCCAACACCCTCTCCTGGCTTCCACAGCCACCTCATGCATGTGTTGGTGTGTAGGCATAAATGCAAACAAAATATCCGTACTCATAAAAATAAACAAAAAACAGTTTTTCAGAATAGTGCATAGTCAAGCAAGAAATACATGTTTCAAAAATATGTGCATCATGGTAAAGAGATTTCCCCACTTAGAAGCACATAGTAGCCAGTGCTTCTAGCATCGTATCAGTGTTTAACATGACAATAAACTCTTGAGTTGGTGATTCTTGTTTCATAGTTGATAAGACCACTGCTCAGAGGTGCTCAGTGATAAGTCAGGCTCTACAGTAAACATGAGTGTGAATTTGAGCCCCCGGGGTTTGCTCTTCTACTTTAAGCCTGGATTCCTGATTATTATCTATGTCATGCAAATAGCAGGCACTAGATAACAGCTTTCAAGTGATGCGGTGGTGCCTCCTCTCCCAAAAGCAGCACGCTGTATTCATTACCTGGCACTGCCAACTCAAAGGCTCTTTACAGTGCCTTCCCATTAGAGGGCTCATTTTATCTAAGGAGGAGCTCATCTTTCTGACACTAAGACATCAGCAAGAGGAATGCACATCTTCTGAAAACAGTGGCACTTTCAAGCCAGTTCATTCATGGGTCGCTTTTTGATCACGTTCCAAAGTAGCAACTATTAACTTCTTCATGCATTTAGTAGCTGATGTGAGGAGGGGCAGGAAGATGCCCTGCACATGCTGAGGTGAAAGGTCACCTTAACAGCTTGCTCAGGAAACATTTGCGTGGGAACAAAGTAACGGGGAGTGCGTAGCTTCTGACCTTAGGTCAGCAAGTGCATCCATTTCCCCTGGTGAGAGAACGGTAGCACGGCCCAGCGACAATCTCCACACCTGAGAATCCTGTCAGATCTGTAGGGAAGGAAGGCCGCTTACACATCTAATGGGCTCTCACACACCAGCAGTGCCCCTTGGGTTTTGTTGCCTGTATTTATTTTACAGTCATCTGAGTGGAAGTTCAGCGTTGTGAAGGTTAATGAACTATTTCTCAGACCCTAGTATTTCCACCCTTCGCAACAGGCCAGAGGCAGAGGAGGGGCCAACCCTGAGCTTCCTGCTCTGCCCCTTGCCTCTGAAGGTGGTTCTGGAGCACCACATCTCCATGGTAACTTGCACCCAGACCCCTTCTAAGGAGCAATGTCCAACGGCTCTGAATTGGAAGTTATCTTTCTGATGTGGGAAATTCTGCTCATTAGGAGAGAGAAAGACTGAATCAAAGGCGGACGCAGGATGGTCACAGAACAGAAAGCTGTACTTTTCTTTTTTGCTGTCCTCACATTCGTCAATACTATTTAAAGCAGTAAAGCCAGTCGGTACCGGTTACAGCACTGGCCTGGACTCTGACTCACTGTTCTTGACACAGATAGACGGGTAGTCTAGTCTGCACAAGGCTTCTCTGGGAAGCTTTCAGAAGAGCCATGAATAGAAGCCTGCTCAAATGACCAGAGCCAAACCCACACAACAATCTTCTGGAGCTGTTCTAAAGCAAGTGTGCGTCTGTGACATGTTCAGATGGATTTAGATGGGTTAGGGTGCTATGGTCAGGCATTACTCTTCCAAGGCCCCTGGGAATGAAGGCTTTGCCACTAGTCCATGGCTCTCTTGGGAGACGGTAGAACCTTAGGGGGTTGGAGCCCAGTGAAAGGAAATGAGATCATTATGGGCATGTCCTTGATGGGGACACTAGGACCCTGACCTCTCTTTTCCCCCTCTCTCCTGCCAGGAAGCAAGCAGACCTCCTAAGGCATGTGTTCCTATATTCATGTACTGAGGCACCACTCGCTCAGCCAAGGACTATAATTTCTTGAACCATGGGCCAGGATAAAACATCTCCCCACCTTTAAGTGGTTCATCTCCGGTGTCTGGTCAGGACAATGTGAAACTGAATAATGCCAGCATCTGAGTTTTCAAGCAATAACTAGGAAGTGGCTCTGGTGGTTCCAATGGCTCCTCCAGGCTCATGTGTTTGAACACTTGATCTCTACTTGTAGCTGTGTGGAGAGCATTAGGAGGTTCCCTTGTTGGAGAAGTGTGTCACAGGCAGGCTGGAGGAGTGTGTTGTCACAGGCAGGCTGGAGGAGTGTGTTGTCACAGGCAGGCTGGAGGAGTGTGTTGTTACAGGCGGGCTGGAGGAGTGTGTCACAGGCAGGCTGGAGGAGTGTGTCACAGGCAGGCTGGAGGAGTGTGTTGTTACAGACAGGCTGGAGGAGTGTGTTGTTACTGGGGCAGACTGTGAGGTTTCATAAGAGTGGTGCCATTTTGATTGAGTTCTCCTCACTCTTGCTTCTGGATTAGTGTGCGAGCTCGTGGCTGTCCCTGCTGCCATGCCTTCCCTCTGCCAACATGGACTCTAACCCTGTGAAACTAAACTCAGCTGAATGTTTTCTTTTCTGTGTCTTGGTCATGATGTTTTGTCACAGCAAACTTGAGCCACATTTGAGAGCAAGGGAGCACAAGCAGAGTCACACCTCAGCTTCTATAGGACAGGAACCGAGAACCAAGCACGTTCACCAGAAACCACAGCCGGGTCTACAACCATTTGGCATAGACACGGGTACTTCTATGAGAAGCAAGGAGCTCTTTGGTCCTAAAATTTTGCCAGTGATAACCTACAACTTCCTCACAGAAGCAACAAGGATCGGTGTGTTTTCTTTTATTTTTAAAACTGAGCTACGCTGTTCTGTTATCACACATGGAACAACAGGAACTCCATAGTCCGACAGTGTAATAACCTCTTTTTTGTTGTTTCTTGTTTTGTTTTTGTTTTTCAAGACAGAGTTTCTCTGTGTTGTAGCCCTGCCAATCCTGGAACACTCTATAGAGCAGACGGGGCTTGAAATCACAGAAATCCACCTGCCTTTGCCTCCCTAGTGCTGGGATTACAGGCATGTTACTGATTAAAGGCGTGTGCCACCACCACCTGTTAATACTCTCATTTTTAAAAAGATTGTAATTTTAATTATTTGTGTGTTTCTGTGTGGAGGGATGTCCAGGTGAACATGGTTGGGGAGGCTAGCAGAGAGTGTCCAATCCCCTGGAACTCAGAGCTGTTCTGAGCCACCTGACTTCGGTGCTAGAGACAGAAGTCAGATCTTCGGCAAGACCAGCCCATGCTTCTAACCTCTGAGCCATCTCTTCAGCCTTTTTTTTTTTTTTTTCTCACAGTTTGCTTGAAGCAAAACCCAAGTAAGTTCATCACATCAAGCATGGTTCATATTCTCATTGTTTTACTGTAGTAATAGATATTATTTTATGTTAAATTGAAAAATTGTAACTATGTAGTTATGAAATATGTGAGATGTTTTTGTTACATTTATTTAGGGCGTGTGCATATGTGTTGTGTGCGTGTGCCCATGTGCACATACGTGCAGCAATGTGCATGTGGAAGCTCAGACAACTCGTTAGAGTTGGTTCTTTTCTTCCAACATGTGAGATCCAGGGATTGGACTCAGCTGGTCAGGATTATCAGCAAGCCATCTCAGCCCCCAGTGGGGTTTACCTGGCCTCGGTCCAGCCAGTGAGCCTGTCACCTCAACAGACTTAAGTGCCGTAGATTCTCTGAACATACATCTAGTAATCTAATAATGGTACTGATAAAAATTTAGGATATTTTATGATTTATGCAGGAGGCAAAACAACAAAACAGGTAGTGAAATGAATCCTGGGTGAAATCACAGGGTTTATACTTTGGTGTAGTTCACGGCCACACACATTGAGAGGTCTAGGTCTGTACAATGGGGAAACAGTGTCATCTCAGCTCAGGGATGACGGTGCAGGAGCCTACATTTAACAACTTCCCGAACCCCCAAAAGGAATGGAGACTACATGCACAGAGAGGACAATATCCTTAGGAACATTTAAAAATCATATATATATATATATATATGTCATAAAATAATCTGAAAAATTCTTATCAGTGGAATAAAATGTCTTACCAGAGTTGGATTCAAGAATTCCTCTAGATACACCCGGCATAGTTTACGATCCCAGGGGTCTGTGATGTGGCCCCCATACATGATCTCCCCAAAGAGGTAACGGAGGTCTTCCCATGGGACCTGGGGAAAAAAACACAGATCTTACAGTTTCCATTCCCATTGTTGTGGCAAAATACTTGGACAAAAGCGACTTGGTGAGGGGGGGTTGAGCCGCTGCACAATTTCAAGTAAAGCCCGTCATTTTGGGTAAGACAAGACGGCAGGTGCTTGAAGCCCCTGACCATGCCATGTCCACAGTTGAAATGTGGCTGTGCGGATGGATACTCAACTTCCTCTGCCCATTATACAGCCCAGGGCCTGGCCCACGGAACAGTGCTGCTGCCCACACTCAGGGCGCATCTTCCCAGCTCAATTAGCCCAGCTGTGGTAATTCCCCAAAGACACACTCACAGGCCAACTTGACTAAATGGCTCCTCACAGAGACTCCATCCCAGGTGATTCCACATTGTGTCAAGCTGACAATTAAAACTCACCTTTGCACACACAAATGCTCACTTCCAGGCCTAGAACATCTGCCCTCGCTTGGCCGGCCAGGGATGCAAGCCCCTCTAGCCCAACAGACTGCCATGGCCTTGCCAGCCAGGGCTAAAAGCACATGTCTAAGCTTTCGGGTAGAGCTTCTTGGGAGAATTGTTTTCAGTGTAGTCTAACAAATTGGACAAAAGCTCAGCAAGGCCACAGTTTAGTACAGATTTTAGGGGGAATGGAGCTATCCTCGGAACAGGACAGTTGTCTATTGGAATTTCATCCAAAACTCCTGACATGTCGCTTCCGAGCACCTTCAACTTTTACCTGCTCTCACCACCTGCTGTTATGAAACACTGGCCAAAACCAGCTTGGGGGAAGAAAGGGTTTGTTAGGCCCGCAGGTTACCCTCCATCACAGAGGGGCAGGAACCAAAGCAAAAGTCACGGGGGAAGGCTGCTTATTTGCTTGCTCAGCTAGCTTTTGTGTGTAGTCCAGACCGACCTGCGTAGGATTGGCTCCACCCACAGGAGGCTGAATCCCCACCATCAATTACCAGTTAAGGAGATGTCTCCCAGGCACACCCACAGTTCAACCAGACATGAAGGAGGCAGCTCCTGAGGTGAGGTTCCCTCTTCTCAGCTCTGCACAGTTGACACCTGCCTCCCAAGACTTAGCATCACCTCATCTAAAGCCTTTATTACGTGACTCAGAAAAATAAACTGTCAGGCAGATCATTTGTATTTGAAGTCTATTTGATTGCTGTCACTTTCTCAAAGCCTGGGAGGCAAATGTCTTTTCCAGACTCAGGTTCCGTGACAGCCTGACTGGGCACAAGACTGTTCAGAGGGCAGTAACTGGTGCGCAATGTTTTAGTCGGGAAACCGGTGTATCTCCTTCTTCGCTGGCTCCACAGAGTTCAAACCTCTCTCTGCTACCCTTTCGCTTCCTCTGGGTTTGCAAAACATGCCAGTTTGGGATGAAGCCTTTCTATACAGGAACCTTTGTGCCCCCAGTGGCAGTCTATTGCTTCCCAACAGTTCAAGTAAAATCGTAATTACAGCCTTCCTGTGGCGTGATGTGACAGAACAGAAAAAGTGGAGTTGCGGAGGCCACTCCCGGGCACTTGCTACACGCGCATGTGAATTTGAAGAAATGAGCCTGAACTGTGCCTTTCTCTTAAGCTTGTTTGATATGAATGAGAAATGAGGGAAGTAGGGTAAACTGTGGAACACTCTCTCCCGCTCCACACACACCTCGTACGGAGCAGAACTGGGTAGAAGCAGACTTAACTGCATTTCCCATCTGGATTGAATTAATGCCCTCCATGTCAGTAGTCAATATGTATTTCCCTCATAATTTTAATCAGCTAGGTCTGTTCTTATTTTCGAGTATTGATTCTTTCTCCTATGCATTGATTCTTTCTCCTAAGCCTAATCTTTGGTTTTTAAAAATCTATCGTGTGGGGTGTGTTATACCTAGGTGTGTGCAGTTTGCATGTTCACATGTGGCAACCAGAGGCTGACATCAGGCGTCCTCAACCACTTACCACACTGTTGTTTGTTTGTTTGTTGTTGTTTGAAGCCAGGGACTCTCACTTAGCTCAATAATTGGCTGGCTAAAGGAGTTTTAGACATCGACCTGGCCTGCCTCTCCAGCACTGTGACCACAGCGTGTGCTTCCACATGTAGCTTTTTATGCCTATGCTGGGAAGTGAACTTGGGCTAGTGGTCGAGCTGTCTCCTGAACCCCTAACCTCTGTCTTTTAATACTTCTTGTAAATGCTGTAGTGGCTAGGATGGGAAATGTCCCTCATGGTCTCTCGCATTGGACTTGACGTCCAGTTGGGGGCGCTCGCTGTCTGTCAGAGGAGGGTTAGCCCTGCTGGAGGGGTGGACCGCTCCAGGCGGCTTCTCTGTTTTATGCTTATGGTGAGGTGTGAGCTCTCAGCTTCCTGCTCCTGCTGCAATGCTTGCTGCTTTCTGCCATGCTGCCTCTGGCACCAGGGACTCTAACCTTCTGGGACCACAAGCCAGAATAAACTCTTTTTTTCCTCTTAAGTTGTATTGGTCATGGAGTTTTATTTCAGCAAAAGAGAAATACCTACTACAAGAACACATTTTACAATCAAATCATATGTACATATTAAATTACCCAAATCTTGGTAACTTGCTTTGTAATATGTGGTAAAAGACATCTGTGAGACATGACAGACTTAAACACCTAAAGCTGCGCTGACCCCGGAGCCCACAGAAAGAGCAGCAGGTCGCAGTGCAGTTTACCTGACCAGCTGTGACGCTGATGTGAAGGCCAGAGCCAAGCGCAAGCCAGCGATCGCTTTCTCCCTCCATCTGTACCTCTACTATGTACAGAGCTCACCCGACATAGGATTGCCTTCCCGGACCCAGATGCGTGGACAGCTACAGAGGACAGTGAGGGAAGAGCTACCTGGTCTATCTCTTCCTTCGGAACCGTTAGGATAACTTTATGTATAATAGTTTAGAGAAAGCATGCTGAGATCATCTGGACCTGGTGGTGTAGGCCTGCAAACTTAGCTACCCAGAAGCCCGAGGCAAGAGAATCTGACATTGAAGACAGCCTGGGCTACAGAGAGAGTTCAAAGCAAGCCTGAACACCGTAGTGAAACCCCATTTCAAAATACGAAATCTTTTTTGGAGAAGGGCGGACGGTGTGCCTCAGTGGTGATGCACTTGCCTAACATGTACAGAGCCTTAAGTCCAATCTCTAGTGCTGAAAAATAAAAAAACAAAAGCAAGCAAGACAAACAGTGAAACAGGGCAGACTGACAGGGAATACCGATCACGGGCCATACGAAACCCATTTGCCTTGAAAGAACACATAGTCTGTCCCTAGGGAGAGGGCACCCATAGCAGGCAGGCTGCCACCAAAACCCAAGGGAACACCGTGGAGAGCCCGTAACAGTGGTTATCAAAACAACGGTGAAACACTGTTTCCTTGGCAGTGCGGATGGGAATTCTTCAAAGGCCTCTGACTGGCTCCCTTAGGAGCACCCGGTGCGTTTGGGTGGAGAGTGTCCACACCTGGGTTCCCGCCACCCTCACGCAGGGCTTCAGAACCTGAGGCTTCTGTTCCCGCCTGGGGAATGTGTTTCAGTTCCCAGACACGACCATCCACCTACCTTCAACTTCAAATCAAGGTGAACATCACCGGGAAAGTCACAACAAGGTGGCATTCCTAATACATAACAATGACATATGCAGGGACGCGCCATTATTTATACATGTGACGCACTGTAAATTGCTTCCATCATCAAAACTAATTGTGGTGATTATTAATGCAGTGTTATGAACTGTCAGAACCGCTGTATGTAATTACATTTGTGCAAATGCTTCATTACCTGCCTAATGAATCTGGCATATATGCACACGTAAACCACTGTTTTTGTTAACATAATGAAGGACATTTTTTTTTTTTTGTATAAGCTACTGATGTAGAACTGGCTTTGACCTACTTTATGAAAACCTTTAATCTGGTTTATTTTCACATTATTGCCAGACAATGTTTGTGTAGTGTTGGCTACTTCAACAATAGCTTCAAAAAGGAAATTATGGTCCCTTCTGTTAGCACCCAAAGACTGACAGATCCCGTGCACTCCTTGGAAGGGGCTGGTGACCACAGCACTTACATTAGGGTTTGCCTCTAGGTGGTTGTACAGGATGTGGGTGCAGATGGTAAGGTCTCCTGGACTGAAGGGATAGCCGCGGCTCCAGCCCTGGGGGCCAAACCGCAGTCTCCCTGCCACACAGGCATGGAAGTAGCACAGCGAGAAGAGGACGCTCTTAAACTCCTGATCCTTGGAGCACATCTCAAGCGTATCCTGGGAGGAGAGACGAGATGTGGCTGGTTAACATTCTGTACAGTGAGCAAGGGCAAGGCCTGGGTCCCCATCGCCCTCACGGGCCACTCCAGAATGATCAGCCAGTGTCCGGGACAAGTGGAGACCATTCGTGTCTTGCCTTGGGCTGAGTAAGAGGAAGGCTTTTTCTTTATTTCTTTCTCTTTTAAGACAGAGTCTCATACCCCAGCCTAGCCAGGACCTCACTACGCAGGTGCAGATAGCCTTGAACTCTGGATTGGACTGCCCGGCTTCCACCTCCCAAATGCTGGCATTTCGGCACCTGGCTGACACACGCAGGCCTCTGTGCGCGCTCCCAAGCAAGCAATGCTCCTAGCTTGTTTTTTTCCTTAATGTCTCTAAGTGCTCTAGAAAATGGGGCTACTCGTTTTGAGGGTACTAATACTTCTGACCCCCTATCTCCTGTTGGAGAACAACAGCCTTTGGATAGGATGATCTGAGAGGCGTCATTGGAAGGCTGCTAATTAGTCCCAGCTCCCCAGTCTTCCCAGTTCTGTGGTGACTAAGCCCACCGGTGCACACCAGCACTGCAAGGTTGTGCCTAAGCCTCTTCTGGAGCCCACAGGTGCCACACAACCAAGGTTTCGCCTATGGATTTTGAGCAGACGTGAGTGTGATGATTTCCCTTCCATGTCATTTGCTTTAAAGGAAGTGGCCTGTCCACATCACCACTTTCCCTGTGGGATAGAAACAGTGATTGCCAGACAGCAGCCCTGGCACCCTCAAGTCAGGGCTCGGTGGAGACACACATCAGCAGGTGTGTGGATGACATCAGGCCAGCATGATGTGTGTGAGAGAGCACCATGCCACCTTGTTGCAGCCACTATCATCTGGCTCTGTGTGTGTTTATTATGTGCTGCTAGGGTTCAAACCTAGTGCAAACATGTGTATGCTAGAATTCCGGCACTGAGCTCGATCACCAGCCTTGCTGCTCTGTGGCGTGTAGTCAGTCTACACCTTAACTGACCCAGGGCATGTGACCCTCCAACGAACAGAGGAAAAATCATTGTTGGGATG
This sequence comes from Acomys russatus, assembly GCF_903995435.1. Classification (NCBI taxonomy): domain Eukaryota; kingdom Metazoa; phylum Chordata; class Mammalia; order Rodentia; family Muridae; genus Acomys; species Acomys russatus. The sequence continues at coordinate 123,153,370 of NC_067137.1, forward strand.
ACTGAGTGGCGTTTGGAGCTAAGGGTGTGGACTGGATCTGCAGGATTTCTGTACATCAGGGGGGTGAGGGGGAAGGGGGCCGGAGGCGGCGGGTGGACTCAGTCCTAGTAAGCCGGAGTGGGGGGGGGGTGGGAGGAAGGAAGGGGCGGGGGGACTCAGTCCTAATCAGCCACATTCACATGGCTAAGGCCCCCAGCAGTAGTCAAATACAGAAGCAGAAAACTTCTGATCTATTGCAGAGAAGCACCTTATCAATTCTCAAATTTATCAACTAAGAAAAAGAAGGCAGGGACACTCTTTGAACAAGTGTGAGGGGACAGCAGAGCCCAACCTTGATGTCTGTTTCTCCTTCTATCTCAACCACGGCCAGTTCATATTCAAGATGAGCCACATACCAAGGCCATTCAGCAGCCCTGAGAGAAGTCCATGTCTGGCCTCCCAGGGAACTTTTGGGCTGGATTTACTGCTTTGGGTCATCACCAGGGAAGTATTTCATTTCTGCTGATAATACTTGTAGCAGAATTGGCTTTGCTAAATATAGTTTTATAATCGCCTGGCTACATGTAGTTCAGAGCCAAGAAAATCTCTAAGTTGCACTAACTTTGGCTATTTTTAGGTAGTTCATGGGGATAAGAGCCATATGACGACCAAAAATAAACTTTTTCGCAACTAAACATCAAATAAAAGACAAGATGGTAAAAGAAGATAAACCATATAATTTTTAAGGCTGTAAAAAATACTGCCTCTAAGTGTGTGATATTTCTAAGAAACAAACTATATTTGAAATTTCATATCACATCTATAAACTAACGTGGCACTAAGCAGCCATTTGTGTTAATTACATAAAATCCAAAGTGCTCTATATAAAGTACAATAATTTAATCTATCATACCTAATTGTGGTTTACCGTCAGGGTTTTAAAAAAATCCAACACCTATTGGGCTATGTTCTGCAGGCATAAGCGTTTGGGAAGAGTATGTGAGGCAGCCATTTCTGACAGCATAGTCCTATCCATGCCATATTTTGAAACAGCTGTACATCAACTAATGAACAAATGAGAATCAGAAAACAGCCAGGCAGGCTGGGTTACAGCTCAGTTGGCAGAATGCTTGCCTGTCTTGCACAAAACCCTGGGTTAGATCCCCAACACAGCGCAAACAGACATGGTGCTGTAGGCTGGCATGCCAACGTGTGGATGGAGAGGCCGGAAGAGGAGACGTTCAGCCTTGTCTCAGCTACACAGAAAGTTTGACACAAAGTAGACATAAGGAAAGGGAGGGAGGGAGGGAGGGAGGGAGGGAGGGAGGGAGGGAGGGAGGGAGCAGAGAAAGAAGGAAAGACTGCACAAGTAGGATTGTCAGCAGAGAAGTATCATACTGACTTGTCAGTAGTGTAACTGGTATTCATCTTTTGCCTGTACATAAATGTTCCCCAGAAAAAGGAATCTATACTCTCGCTCCAAAACAATCTGGTTAGTTTATATGAAAAGAACCCCAAATGACAGTCCTTCATGACATCTTCAAAGGCAGATGCCGCTGAGCTAGAGGAGGGGTAGGTTGGCGGCAGCCTGCAAGAACTGGTTCTTTTGGCGTCTCCGTCCGTTAATGATCAGGTTTGCAGAAGCATTCTGGAATGCTTGGGGGTCGGGGGTGGGGATCAAAACACTGACACGGAACAGATTTTACCCATTTTCCGTGTGCATGCCAACGTTTGGGTGTGAATTCTAATTTAAGAAGAAAGATTACAAAGGGAGATGACTTTGTGGATAAGGAATCGTGCTGTGAAAGACCTGACTTCAAACCTCTAACACCCATGTAATTCCAGATGTGAAAGTGGGGGCCTGGAACCCCAGCATTGCAGGGTGGAGATAGGTGGGTCATAAGAGCTTGCTAGCGGTTGGCCTAGCCAAAATGGCAAGCTATCTTAATAATAATAATAATAATAATAACAACAACAACAACAACAATAATAATAATAATAAACGTACAGAGATAGAGGAAGACACCTGGCATTATCCTCTGGCTTCTGCATGGATGTATGTCCCTGTGTATATCCATGCATACATTGCCCAGGCATATGACTATGTGACACACACGCACATATGTGCTCACACATGGAAGCCCCCCAAAACCCTCTATATTTAAGGCCCTGTGGTTAGCTTTGGCCTATGAGATGAAAGAAATTCTGTTATATCTAATCTTTTGCTATTTGTTTTTCAAATTCTGTAGTTTTCATTTTTTTTATAGTTATCTGTGGTCAGCTATAACCCAAACAGTGTTAAACAGGAAATGAAAAAAGAAATAAACAGTTTTCTTTTAGTTGCTTGTTAATTATAGTGTTAGCCACTTTACTATGGCTAACTATGTTAAGGTTGCAAGTTAAACTTACATGCAAGTATGTATAGAAAAAAACATAACTTATGAAACATTTGGCATTACCTTGGTTTGCAGTTTTCTACTGGGCATCTAGGCACACATGCTACACAGAAAAGGTGTGAGTCAACATTCATCTGTGGGACATGCCTTTGCAAGAAAGCAACAGGTCCCCTTTATCACGTCTTCCTCCCTCAATCTTCTGTTAGCAGCATGAGTGTGGGGCTCTTGTGACCAATCTCCTATGAACTTGCTGAAAGCAATGCAACAAGGGTGCATTTGGGGCTGGACTGGTGGCAACACTGTGGTGACACAGATGAGCTTTGAAGAGGGTGTTAGTTACTTTTCTGTTGCTGGGATGAAACACGGTGACTGATTCATCTTATAGAAGGAAATATTTATTTTAGCTTATGGCTCTAAGGGCATAAAAGTCCATCCTGCTGGGGAGTTGCGCCAACAAGCTACAGGCATGAGCAGGGAGCTAAGACACTGTGTCTCCGATCACAAGCAGGAAACAGTGAGAAAACTGGAAGTGGGGTTGGATTATGAACTCTCAAAGCCCCATCCCCAACCCCAGGAACAGACCTCTCCCAGCAGTGTGCACCTCCTGTGCACTTCCACAAGCACTGACATCAGCTGGGGACCACGTGCGGTGTCTATGGGCATCAAGGGACCTGCCTCCAGAACTTGCATGTAGCAGAAATATTTTTTCACCCTGTTTAAGCCAGGTTTCAGGAGCACATCTGCAGCCAGCTAATGGGCACAAGACTGACCACCTTCCGATGAGATGAGGTGCGGTGGTACCCAGAGGCACATAGGAGACAAGCCTCCGGCAAGATGCGTGTGATGAGACCCACACTAAGCGTAAGCAGCTCCATTCAATAGCCGGGGTGCCAGACTGAACAAAATGAAGAAAGCATAAACAGAAAGTAAACATGTGTTGTTTCCTGCTTCCTGCTTCCTGCTTCCTGACTGTGGACTGTGACACGGCACCTCCTGTTCCTGCTGATACGTCTTGCCTGCCATGGTAGACTATATGCCGGGAGCTGGACCTAAGTGTCTTTTGTTGGGATAATTTTATGACAGCAACAGGAAAAGTAGCTAGAATACGGTATGAGTGAAACAAATGCCTTTTGTTCCAGACATCATGGCGGATCTGCCTCTTTGCACCTTTATATTTCTATAAAGTTTTCCTCTGTGTGCGTTGTTAAAATGGGCTTGAAGGGATGTTGGGTGAATAGATAATTTGTTTTTGCTTCTTAGGGTCAAATTAAACCTTGGTTTTCAAGAGATCTTTTTCTTCTGTGACATGAAAGTTATTAATAATGTACCTTTCAATTATGCATATAGTTGCACAGGCGGCTGTCGGAGGTGCCCACGTTTCCTTGAATGAGAGCAGGGGCTCTCAACCAGGGAATTCACATAGGCTTTGGGGAAGTCTTTCCCTATCAGCGGAGCCTGGGAGCCTGCACTTCCCTAGGGAGAGCGTCCAGCGTCGCATCCTGTAGTGGTTGGATAGGAATGGCCCCCACGGACTCATGTGTTTCAATGCTTGGCTCGCTATCAAGAGGGACGGCCTTGTTGGAGGAGGTGTGCCGCTGTGGCTGTGGGGTGTGCCGCTGTGGCTGTGGGGTGTGCCGCTGTGGGGTGGGCTCTGAGGTCTTGCACATCCTCAAGCTCGGCCTGCTGTAGCACACGGCCACTCCTGCTGCCTTCAGACCAAGACGTGGACCTCTCAGCTCCTTCTGCAGCACCACGTCTGCCCGCGCGCTGCCGTGCCCCCAGCAGTGACAATAATGAACTACACCTCTGAAACTAAGTCATCCCCAATTAAACGTTTTCATTTATGATAGTTGCTGTGATCGCAGCGTCTCTTCACAGCAACAGAGACCCTAAGTGAGACACATCCTTTTCACCAGAAGCATAGTATTTCATCAAAGGTTTATTTTTGTGTATATGTACAAGTGTCTCAGAGGAATATAAAAATCTGTAACCACATCAACTTCCTACCATATGCGTATTTTTTAGAAACAACTTGAAAACTCTTAATGGACATTCATAAGTGGCCAGAAATTGTGAGATGGTAAAAAGACAAATACACAAGTGCCACAGTAGATAGAGAGAGCACATTGCAAAAATATTTAAGAGATTCAACAAGATTTTTTGAGTACCGGCTGTTTACACAGTCTTCTTTATAATAGGCTGTAAATTACTTATTTAAGTAAGTAATAATTGTATTCATCAACATTTCACTCTGGAGGTATCCATTCAGTATAATTCCCTCACCAAATTTAGTATTGATCCCCAAAAAAGTATAAGAAAAAGTTAAACATGTTGGTGTGCTGCATGACAAATAATATTCCTAACAGGAGGCTCAGTATTTATCACCAAATTATGTGCTTTCTCCTCAGGGCTACTTAATCAAAGCTTTCTAGGAAGGTAGAAGAATATTAATGTAGGGCAATATCAGTAAAGGAAACTCAAATGCCAGCTTATGATCTAATGAGATTTTTAAAAATTGGGAGAAGAAAATGATTGTAATTAACTTAGTACTAATTTGCATATACTATTATTTGGGAAAAAAAACAAAACAAAAATGTGAAAAATGTAAAATGCCAAGTGAAATGTACCGCATAGGCTTCTGTGTTTTAGTGCCCAGTTGCTTGTGGTGATGCTGTTTTGGGAGGTTGTGGACCAGTTGGGAAGTGGAGCACAGCTGGAGGAAGAGGGTCACTAGAGGGTGGGCCTTGACGATTACAGCCCAACCCTGGTTCCTCAGACACCTACTCTTCCTCCATTCTTCCCTCCCTCCCTTCCTCCTTTCCTCTCTCCCATGCCCTCACTTTTCCTTCTGACCCTGCCATGTGACAATGAATCCCAGCAGCAAGGTTCTGGGGTAATGGATGGAGCCCCAGTCATCATGCCTTCTCCACCACTGTGGACGGTATCACTTTAAATTGTGAGCCAACGTAACTCCTAACCGTATGGTTGCAGTGACAAGTCCCCACTACAAGAGGTGCAGGGATAAAGATAGAACAGAGATGGAGGGAATGTCCAACCAATGCCTGGCCCAACCTGGGCCCCGCCCCACGGGAGAGCACCAACCGTGACACTATTAATGATACTCTGCTATGCTTGCAGATGGGAGTCTAGCAATAGCTGATCCCTGAGAGACTCTACCCAGTAGTGGATAGAAACAGGTGCTGAGACTCATAGCCAAACATTGGGTGGAGCACAGGGAGTCTTGTGGAAAAGTAGGGGGAAGAACAGAAGGACCGGGGGGGGGGGGGAGGAGCGGGGAGGGAGGAGGACAGGACCTCCACAAGAAGACCAAGAGAGCCCACTAACCTGGGCCCAACCAAGGACCACGCATGAACTCGACCTAAGGCCCTCACACACAGATAGCTAATAGGTAGCTTGGCCATCATGTGGGTCCCCGAGAAAGGAGAATGGGGGGCTGTCTCTGACATGAGCTCTGTTGCCTGCTTTTTGAGCACTTTCCCCCTGGCAGGGCTGCCTTGCCAGGCCACAGGGGAAGAACATGTGCTAAATTCTGATGTGACTTGATGGTACTGGTGTAAGTTGGGGGGGCGGGGGGCTCCCCCATCTGAGGAGTAGGGGAGGGTGGAAAGGATGAAGAGGGAGGGAGAATGAGAATGGAAGGAGAGGAAGGAGGGTGCTAAGATCGGGATATAAAGTGAATGAATAATTAATTAAAAAAGACTTTACCTTGGCTATAATACCAAGGCCAAGCCTACAGCATTGCCTTGACACTGTCCATAGACCGTCACTGTTATCATCAGTGGCTCCTCTTTCTCTGCGGAGACACTGCTCATGAGACACACATCTCGGAAGCAGGGTCTCAAAGATACCTAGGCCATGCTATGCTTTGCTAAATTGAGGTGAGACACAGATGTCTTCCTAGTCATTAAAACAGCAACAGGGAAAAAATTCTTCCAAAGAGTCATACCCATGAAAACAGAATGGGGGATGTTTGAGAAGACGAAGGGCGCCAGCAAAAAGGGCACAGGAGAGTAATGAGGGAACACGTATAATCAGTGTCACAAGGAGACACACTGCTTTATAACCAACATATACCAAGTTAAAAAAGCAATGCCTATGAGCACATGTGGGCACATACATGCATGTACACACACATGTGCGTAACACACACACACACACACACACACACATTTCACTTCATCTAAATAAGACACATGAGAACAAAGGCCCTGCAGTCTCTTGAGAAGACGCCAACTTTGCTGTAAGGCCAGCTGCACCTGCTGTCTTACCTGGTCAAAGTTGTACAGAGCGGCGTGTAAGTTGGCCAGCATCCCTGTGGGGGGCTCATTTGTGATCTTGGTGGAATTTTCCAGGAGGCCCTGAGGGATGATGTGCTCATGTGGGGAAGGCGCAGCCTCGGCACTCATGAACACCCTGTAATCTCTGTGGCTTCCTTGGCTGAATTTTTCAAGGAGTTTCTCCAAAGTCCCCAGCCACTTGGCCACCAGGTGGACATTCTGCAAGACAGCAGGGCTTGTGACTCCCGCGGCATGTCAGGACACGACAAGTGACAGTATCAGAGCTTTTTCCTATACACAAATATGTGGACAGCTTAGTGATGGGTTTCTGGCCTTGAATTCAGTGAGATCTCTCTGCCTCTGCCTCCCCACTGCCAGAATTAGAAGTTTGTGTCATCATGGCCCGCTTCTTTGATTTTATACAGAAAAATAAAAACACCCAGATACAATGGAACACTAAATAAATTGAATCTTATAGAATCGCTGTAGGTGGGAAAGCCAAGCCCCGCTGCTGTCCGTGTGACCTATTTCAAACCCACCAGTCACTTCTAAGATGGAGTTCCCTACAACTTTTCTTTGTTATAGTTCAAACACAACCGCTGAGACAGATCTGGGTTGTGCTAATTAAGGATAAGCTCTAACAGCCATGATGTACCTGATCTCAAGCCTCTTCTATTCAAACTCCTCATTAGCATATAGATGCGACAGATGCAAGGAAAGAACGGCTAGCTATAAAGAACTGCCGCTCTTCTGCAGGATGCTCTGGGTATTCCTAACATACATTAAATCCCAGAGCGGTGAATAATTTTACCCCTTCCTCAAGGATACATGCACCCTTTCCTCTCTCTCTTCTCAACATAATTTTTTGCTTTCGGTTTCATGAATCACAAATTTGATCTTCTAGTGCCCTTTAATTCATGTGTGTGTGTGTGTGTGTGTGTGTGTGTGTGTGTGTTATGTGTGTGTGTGTGTGTGGTGTGTGTGTGAAGATTGAAAGTTCACTCTTCTCCTTCCATGCTGGGTTGTAGGTACTGAAATCACCCGTCAGCTTTGTACAGCAAGCCAGCCCCTTTACTCACCGACCCACCTCCCTGGCCCTGAAGAAGTCTTGATACGGGGATTGAAATATCATATTTCACACATATGTGTGATTATCTCCAAAAAGGGAAAAAAAACCAGTCAAAAAATGCTAACAGCTACAAAAACGGGAAGTCAGCTGCAGGAGGGAGGCATAACACACGCATTCTCTGAAGTTGTGTGCAGAGGCCTACGCCAGTGTGGCCGTTCACAGTTCTCACACCCATCCCAGGGTAAACGCTGACCATGTAGGCTTTCCGGCCTAAACCGGATACGCTGACGCTTGAGCTGGACCTGGCAGTGTGACCAGACTCAGGGACAGAGTTCCTTCCAAGGGCAACTAAGGCTAAGTATGGCCAAGTGACCCAATACAAGTGTCTAGGGTTTGGTCCTGGAAGCCCCAAAACAAAACCTTCTTCAGATGGCCACCCTACTTTAGGGACAGAAAACTCAGAAGAAACCAAGACTTCCGCCTCAGACTCCCTGCCTCTCCAACTGTGAGGAATGAAGTGAGTCAGCCCTGCCCACTCTAGTTCACCAGGCCTGGAACCTTCCTCTAGGAGGAGGGGAGAGGACTGTTTCTTCTGCATGCTTGCTACTAGCTTACAAGGACAGAACACCTCAGACCTAATTGTGCCACTCGTGACAGTAACATAAACAATAATGACATCTATTTTGCTGTTTCATTTATTTCCCATTTGCCATCTAATGTGACAATTTTGTATGAAACAAATGCAAGAATATTCTAGGCGATGACTTGGACGTCGGGGACTGAAAAGCCTGTGCCACTATTAGGTAGACCTCATATCTTTAATGCCACCCATTGTGCTCATGAGAAAGGATTTTAATACTTGGTAGGTTCTTTCGCAAGTCACTTGATGTACATATAAGAGACATAGTTGCCAGTCTGCCACATTTGTAACTAACTGCCTCTCTTGACGTGGACTTCAGGAAAGTGCTAAGGAAACAGTCGGCTAGAGGTTGTTTACTGACAGTAACAGTCATTTTAGGGTTAGGGTAGAAATTAGTTGATGTGTACATCCATATTGTGTTACGGATATATTTACTATAAATTATAAACAATGTAACAAACTCCTATTATGTGGGTCTAGTCTTCCTTCAAAGTCTTGTCTTTTATTTATTTTTAAAATCTAACAGAGGGATTTTTAGAACGCTTGGAAACCAGAGCGGCTGGAGGCCTGACCTTGTCTCTTCTCTCCAGCTGCTGTTTGTACGGTTAGACAGGTGGACAACAGGCATGCTTGGCTAGACAGATTCTACCCTGTGTCCTCAGGTCTGGGATCTCAAAAGCAGGCAAATGACAAAACAAAGTCTTTCAAGATTTCTTTTCAGTGATGAACTGACAGCTTGAATTTTAGGGGCTAACCAGAAGCTCACACAGGCACCAGAAAAGGAGGAGTCATTTATTCCGAGCCACAGGCTCTTCTGAGGATGGTCATATTCTTGTAGCTTTGTCTGCAGGCTGAGCTTACGGACGCATGAGGACATACAATGGCCTCTGCCCTCTATACAAGACTTTGATATACCCACCGCACCTGAGCAACAACTGCACTTCTGAGAACTAGCCCCTTTCCTGTTACCAAGTTGGCTCTGAACCTCACAGGGGATAGGTACACTGCTCCAAATTCCCAAGCAAAGATCTTAATGAGACCATCTATGCACAGCAGCACCGACCCAGGATGTCGCTTCCCTGCAGACAGAATGCTGCTTGGGATCTGGGGCAGTTTCTGCAAGAATCCAGGTTCATGCTGAGCAGAAATGTGCATCAAACCTCTGTACCGGAGGCACTAGAGAAAGCCAGTGCAGGACCTTGAACAGAGTGGCCATGCAGCTAGTTTAAAGAAAGCTTGCTACTTAACAGTGACGGTGCCACTACCTTCTCTGTGGGCTAATCCAAGACACATTCCCCTCACCTCTACATGGAGAATGACACTGACCACAGTGACTGGACACAGAGTATCCCAAGAATTGCCCCCTCAAGAACCCACAGCCAATCAGGGCTTGCTCTGGGAACCAGCCCAGCTCCCTGGTCCCCCAGAGCTGACCTGTGTTCCAGGATCTCTGGGGGTTCTTATTAAAGTCTGAGGCCAAAACGGTTACCCCAAGGACACTGGGTTATAGAATCTTAGACCTGCGTGTATCTGCTCTAGAAGGGACTATAGTGCTTGTCTACTCAAATTTCTTAATTTGCAAGCAAACAGAAGGCTACATGACTATTAGGGCCCAAGTAGCATTGAATATATATGTATGTTTTGTGCACACAGCTTCCAGTACTATGACTCTATGACATTAGTGTAAGCAATCAGTCATTCCCTCTGGCTTGCCCTAGGGACCTGGCATTACCTTACATCATCTCTGCCACTGCTAGGTTGGCCAGTGCATAAAAGGGTGCCCAGCCACCCCAGATCTCTCTCTCTCTCTCTGTTTCTGTCTCTGTCTCTGTCTCTCTCCAACCCCTGTCATCTTCCTGTCTGCCTCTCTCTCTCTCTCTCTCATGTCCCGACTCTGAGATGGCCTTTTGCCCTCCTATCCCTCAATGACCCTCTTACACTAGATCTGTTGCAATGCCTAATTTCTTAGCAGCACACCTTGTCATAGGTGCACCCACCCTCGCCGCATTCCTCCTGCGGTGGGCATGGCTGTCTCTATTAGTTTTCTCAGCTACAGGCACTGTGAATGTGTGGGGGGGGGGTGTCTGCAGAGAACCATGAGCTAGAATCAGGGTCCCTCTCTGCAGGCCAGGGCAGCAGAGCATGACCCATCCTATGGGTCCACACCCAATGTCTTCCATGAAAACTTCATACTCACCTGAAGGATGACCCAATGCCCTCTGGTGGCAGCTTTCTCCAGAGCCTTTTCTGCCACCAGCTCCTGACCTTGCCCTAGAGACACATTGTGGAATTTTCCAGAGTCAATTGTAAACCCAAGTCTCTTGCCTGTTGGAGAATACAACATGGGGGGTGAGGGGTTGGGGTCGGGGAGAGACAAATGTTAACTTGAGAGGGGGTCTGGAATTCTGTGGTCTAATGTGCATTTGTGGTCATAGCTGTCACCTCATAGGTCACTTTCCTATGAATCTTAATGACCTGCCTATTGTTTCCACTGGCGGTATTTTGAGCTCTCTCCAGATGCCTCCCTACAAGCATTTTGAAAAGCCTGTAGAAGCCGGTTCCTTTGGTTTTATGATAATGAAGCTTTTGACATTTTGATAGATGGCAGCATTGTTCTCCAGCTTTCTAAGCTCCTACAGGAGTAGCAGTTTTTCCCCTAAGAAAAAGGAGCAACATGTGGTAGAAATCACATCCGTTTTCGGAGGGATTGGCTCATTGGGTAAATGCCCCGGCTCTCACCTGTGAGGCTGCATTTAAACGGAGCCCAGGCAGGTCATAGCTACATTAACCTGGTATTCCTGGAGCAGGCCGTGGGGAGCAGTGCTTCACACAACTGAATAGGCTTGCCCTAATGACCATTATTTAGTCACAGGGGGTACAAGATTACGGGAGCATGGAGAAAATTGCCCTCTGGCCCTCATCTCGTCAAAAGGTGGGAAACAGTACAAAGGAAGCTCACATTATGCCAACCAGATGAATGTTCTGTTGGAGAAATGCTCCGGACTACAGTGTTATTAGTTTTGCATTTTCCACACACCCAATCTCCAACAAATGAAAAAGAAAGAAAGAAAGAAAAAAAGATAACCTAACAGAAAGCGTGGGCAGGGCGGGCAGGGGCTGCAGGCAGGAGGAGAGGGGGGGAGGCCAGCGAGCCTCCTGGTGACTTACCAAGCACCTCCAGGTCTTTAAGGGCGTCAGTGCCTGGAGACAGGATGAAAAACACCGGCGAGGTGGGGCTGCTCTCTTCAAAGGCTTTGCCCAGATCCACCCTAGTCCTCGCCACGTATTTTGCACCTAGCTTCTCTTCCACAAAATTTCTGTTTAAGAAAAGAACGTGCAAAAAAACAGAACAAAACAACAGCAACAAAATAAAACAAAAAACCCGACTGAACTTGAGAAGTGTCACTGTGTTCCCTCCAGCATAAGAAACAAACCGCAGCAAGAGGCGTCTTTTCAGGAGAGCCACAGGAACGCAGGTAGATGTATTTAGATTTATGAAATTACCTCTGACCCTGAGACACTGAGAATCAGATGTCTACCCTTGCATTTTGGGGTCCCCTTCTGAGTACCATCAGCTGTCCACATATGGCTTTTGCGACCCCCAAAACCTCCTGCCAGATTCCCCCATTACTTATTAACAGTTCATTAGATTTGCCACAGTGCAATTTTCCAGCCTGCTGGGCTTCTCATGAATATACAAATGCTTTTTGGGGTGTTTCTAACAGGGAAGTGCAATTAAGGGGGAATTATTTTCCAGCAGCATCAGACCTAGCAGAAAGCAAGTACTCCGAAGCAGAACAAACTCTAAAAGCCAGGGCTCCACAGAGGCCTCTGCAAAGGGAAAGACTGGCCAAACTAGAGAAAGCAAAGGAAAAGACCTGAGGCACATGGACACTGTCGGGAGTGGGGGCGGGGGGGGGGGTAGAGGGGGGGGGGGGGGGGGGGGGCAGGGAGGGGCGAGCACACAGGGGATGAAGCTGAGAACACTTTGGTTAGTAAACTCAAAGGAAATAAAGACTGGTGTGAACGAAACAGCTTACTACTATTTAGAGGGCAGGAGGGCTGAGAGGAAGGCCCCTGAAACCGCCCTGTAGGCTGTGCATTCTGCTTTTAAAGTGTGATGACTGTAAAGTTACAGGGCCTGCTTTTTGTTTGACACGCAAAGCCTTCAGAGCGAACATACATAAAGGTGATGGACACGGACGATGTGTGCGACCTCAGTACCCTCCAAGGCTGTCCCCCACCGCTTCCCCATCCCTCAAACTCAGTCCAGAACTGAGCTTCTCGGAAGGGTGTGCAGAGTCTGCAGATGAGCCAGCTCACTGTTCCTTTAGTGTTTAGCAAAGTAACAGTATTTAGAACTGAAATCTTAGCAGAATTCCTCCTTAGTTCCAGGGCCCAGTTCCTCCCGCGTTGATCTGCATTGCGAAAAAGGCCCACTACTCACCTCAGGGCATACGCCATCCTGTCAGGCCGCACCGCTCTCAAAATAATCAGTTTCTGTATTAAGCTTCTCTTCTTCCATTCCTGCGGTAAGTTTGCCTTTTCTGGACACTCGGATTCTACCCATTTCCTCCACTGCTTGGCAGACCCTTCCACATCTCGGTCTAGGCCTCGGAACTCCTCCATGAGGGCAACGGCCTGCAACACAGCATGAAGAAATAACCTCCGGCCGATGGCAGGGAACATAGGAACATGGCTTGAGACGGGCATGGGCAGTCCTCCTATCCTCTCAAGATGACCTGATCGCTTTCCTGTCCTGCTTGGAACTGAGGTTCAGTGACAACCTCCGGGTCTCTGGCCTTGTTGAGTTTGGACATGCTGCAAATCCATAATTCTAAAGCGACAACTGAATTAAAAATACAACTTTCTAAAACTGTTATCTAGGGCAGTGGTTCTCAATCTTCCTAATGCTGTGACCTTTTAATACAGTTCCTCGTTTTATGGTGACCCCCCACACTTATTTTTGTTGCTACTTCATAACTGTAATCCTGCTGTTATGAATTGTGGTATGAACATCTGAAGTGCAGGACGTCTGATGTGCAACCCCCCAAAAGGTTTGCAACCCACAGTGAGGACAGCTAAGCCAGGGGCTGGGCAGGTGTCTCAGTGGTTAAGAGCAGCTTGCTTTAGCTTAATACCTGAGTTCAGTCCTCAGCATCCACACTGGGCCCCTTAAAGTCTCCTGTAAACCAAGGTCCAGAGGATCCAATGTCCTTTCTGGACTCACTGGTCACATGCATCAATAGCCATATGCAGACACACAGACTCACGGACATGCAGACACACAGACTCACAGACACACAGACTCACAGACTCACAGACACACAAACACACACAGACTCACAGACACACAGACACACAGACACACAGACTCACAGACTCACAGACATGCAGACTCACAGACACACAGACACACAGACTCACAGACACACAGACTCACAGACTCACAGACACACAAACACACAGACACACAGACTCACAGACTCACAGACTCACAGACTCACAGACACACAGACACACAGACTCACAGACACACAGACTCACAGACACACAGACTCACAGACTCACAGACACACAAACACACAGACACACAGACTCACAGACACACAGACTCACGGACATGCAGAAACACAGACTCACAGACACACAAACACACAGACTCACAGACACACAGACACACAGACTCACAGACTCACAGACTCACAGACATGCAGACATGCAGACTCACAGACACACAGACTCACAGACTCACAGACTCACAGACACGCAGACACACAGACTCACAGACTCACACTCACAAACACATAGACTCACAGACACACAGAGATACACACCAATTTTTTAATCTGAAAAGAACTAAATATACTATAAAAATAAAGCATACGTTATTTTCAGTGCGTGGACGCATTTTTCTAGCAGAGCTTAGTGTGTGCTCATCTTCAACCAGAGCCGGGGAGAAGAAACGCTCTCAACAATAAGATCTGGCTGGCAAATGGAGCAAGGATCAGTTGTGCAGAAACACTTTACCATTTGTGTATGTGCATATGTGTATGTATGCGTGTGCATGTGCATGTATGTGTGTGTATGTGCACAATCATGTGTGCTCGTGTATGCATATGCGCATGTGGAAGCCGAGGTGGATGTGGGCATCTTACTCAGTCAGAATCATCTTATTATTACTACTGTCAGTCTCCACATCGTCGTCGTCGTCGTCGTCGTCGTCATCTTTACATTATTTGGTTTTTTTCAAGACAGGGTTTCTCTGTGTAGCCTTGGCTGTCCTGGACTCACTTAGTACACCAGGTTGGCCTTCAACTCACAGTGATCCACCTGCCTCTGCCTCCGCGGTGTGACTAAAGGTGTGCGCCACCACGCCTGGACATCATCATTATTATTAATGTCGTTAGGGGATCCGAGACTGTGTTTCTCTGTGTGGCCCTGGCTGTCATTCTGTAGACCAGTCTGGCCTTGAAATCAGAGATTTGCTTGCTTCTGCCTCGTGAGGGCTGGAATTAAAGGTCTGTGCCACCACCATCTGGCTAACCAACCTTGTGTTTTAAGACAGGGTTTTTCCTTGAATCTGGAGCTTACCAATTCAGCCATATCTGCTGGCCAGCAAGCTCCAGGGATCCTCCTGTCCCTGCCTTCCCAATGCTGGGATTACAGATGCATTGCCACCACACCTGGACTATGTGGGTGCACTTTGCCAACTGAACCATCTCTCTAACCCTAGCTTAACCACTTTATAGTAAGAATAAACTACTATGTAATGCTATTTCAAAATCTAGTGAGAAAAGGCATAGAACTATAATAAAAATGAAACAGAACAAAGGAACTAGATTTAACTAAATTAAAAACTACCTTTTATATCCTTCGATATCAAAGGTCATGACAGACTGCACATAGTCACTAATAACTTTCCTCCTGTACACAGACCAAAATCTCCTTTATCTTTGGACAAGAAAACAGGCAATTAGATAATACAAAGTATATGCCATGTTTCTACAATGTAAGTGATGTCTATATCATCTTTGTTTGATAATTTGTCTTTCTACATTAAAGAAACCTGCTGTTTAAAAGAAAAAGGTTTAAGAACTGAGAGAGCAAATTCCTCACGTACCTTAACAGCACTCCAGGACTGAGCAGTTAGAAAATCAACCGGACTCGAGTACGTATGCTCAACTGTGAACCGAAGCAGGAAGTCCAACTCAAGGGGGTCGATCTCGCGCCTTCTCAGCAAAATCTTGAGAGAACACACATGTGCGAAGATGAACTGGTGTCCATTGAGATAGCACCACACGGAGCCACCACCAAGCAGGCATGGCTGCTGAGGATCCTAGCAGCGACTGCTCTGTATTTGAAACGGACTCTTAGATTATGCAGATGATCTCGAGACCCAAAGCAGTGATGAATAGAAAATACTGTGAGGGTTCATTTTTCCCCGTTCCACCACCCACAGCAATAAACAACAACATATGTGAGATGCGCTTTTATATCTACCCCACTGGACCAGCACTAACAGCTCAGTTCATCAGAACCTGGTGTCATTTTCTCTCCTTATCACCGACTCCTTTATTTAAGCAACTGGAGCATGAGACTCAGGTGGGGCTTCTTTACTTAATTATTGTGCTAGAGAATTTTAAATTGTATTGTTAACTGGCAAATATATGAATACATATATGTATGTATATGTATATGTATGTATATGTATGTATATGTGTATATGTGTGTATATGTATGTATGTGTATGTACGTGTATGTATATGTATGTATGTGTATGTATGTATATGTATGTATATGTATGTGTATGTACATGTATGTATATGTATGTACATGTATGTACATGTATGTACATGTATATGTATGTATATGTATGTATATGTATGTATATGTATGTATGTGTATGTATGTGTATGTATGTGTATGTATATGTACGAAACAAAAGGCGATGTTTTGATACATGGTTATATCATGGGATGGATGGTTAAGTTAAGCTAATTAACTTATTACATCATGTATTAGTCATTTTTTAAAACTTACCTTTTAAGAAAAACATTAACTTTACACAATGGGGTTGTTTATAGCCTCAAGTAGAAATTCTGTTGCTAGCAACATGGATGAGCCCATGTGAGGTTTTTTTTTTTTTTAAACAGAACTTTGAGAATCTAATAACCCTGACCTAGGAAGTTGGCTTATAGGAACTGAGAAGATGAACCGTGTCACACTGACATTGCTTAGAGTAATGGATGTCCGTTCCACCAACCAACGTACGGTAGGCAAAAGCCATGGCGCACTCGGCTTCCTTGTCACCAAAAGATTCTGAGCAGGCTTTTCTGTTTCCCCTTGGCAGCAGGAAAGTGTACACGAAGCCAAGCTGTCAGCGGAGGTTTCAGGGACGCTCGAGTGACTGGTGAGCTCACCTGAAAGGCCATCTGGGACAGAAACGTGAGCTTGTCCTTCTCAAACAGGGCTTGGCTGACATAGAGGAAGGTGGCGTGGGTGATGCTCTCTGTGAGGACACAGATGCGTTCCTGAGTGTCCTCCGTCTTGTCAGCCTGCTCAGTGGCTCTGTGGAACAGTGTGTTGAAAGCCTGCAAGGGTCAATGTAGCGAATAGAGGGTTACGTGATGCTTGCCTATCTAGCTAACCTCAGATACAGGAGGGTATGGTTTATGCTTTATCTATGGGGAGAGAGGACAAGGTAGGACTTTTATGACACTTGCAGGAGCCGCTCAAACATTCTGAGAGTTTGTGCCATACAGAAAGCGCTCATCCAAGGTTTGATGCCATTATTCCTGTGTGTGCGCATGCCCGTGTGTACATGTGTGTGCGTGTGTGTTCACGTGTGTGCATGTGTATTTGACAGAGTCTTCTGTTATTTACCCTGGCTGCCCTAGAACTCACTTTGTAAACAAGGGTGGCCTTGAACTTATGTCAACCCTATTGCCTTCGGCACTCAAGCGCTAGGATTATAGGTGTGTGTTACTATGCCTAGTTCGTGACCCTTATTAAAATGATTCTACAAAATCTACTTGCATTTCCTTCTTATACCACCCTCTCTTCTTCCAAACATATACTTCAATTTATTACTTTCAAAATATGTTTAAACACCTATAAAATTCTACCACTGTAGCTATTTTAAGTGTATAGTAGAATTAAAGTATGTCACCAACTTCAAATCCTTTTCATCCTGCAAAGCGGAGTCTCTGACCACTCTGCTTTGCGTTCGTGGGTTTGACTGCTCTAGGCTTGTCACGTGGGTGGAGTCAGGCCATGTTTATCTTTGTGACTGGCCTATTTCCCTCAGGATAATGGCTTCCAGGTTTACCATGTCATAGCATGCCGCAGAATTCCCTTCCTTTTAAGGGCTAACTGGAGTATCGTTGCACGTACAGGCCACGCGATAATCCACTCACTCCCTGCCAGCCATGTGGAATGGTTTCATCGCCGGCTTACGGCCACATCGCTGCAATGAAGACAGGTCTTGGATTTTCTCTTCAAGGGATCTCTTATTTTGGACATACACCCAGAAGTGGGGTGGCTACTGGCTCACACCGCCACTCCATTTTTAATCTTTGAGGAGATCTCACCCTGTTTTCCATGGACGCAGAACTGTCCTACATCCCCAGGCAGTGTGTGAGGGGACTGCAACCTCGCCACATTTCGTCATCGTCGTAGCCTCTCAGAGGTGACACCTATTGTAGCTTTGACTTGAATCTCCCTAGTCAATGATGTGATCACAGTCTTGTTGGCCATTTCATCTCTTCTGTAGTGAAACGTCTACTCAGGTTGTTTTGATGAGGTTATTTGTTCTTTGCTCACTGCTTTCGGGATGCCCAATGGTAATCACTTCTTTTTACTTAATTTCATGTCTGACTATCATGATGGGTGGATTTGCACACACCTGCCTCTCTACTCGGATGTATTTTAAGTATGAGGGCACAGAATGATTTGCTTTGTGGTATGTACACACGAAAGTAAAATCCTATGATGTCAGATACACAGAATAAGTACCAGCCTCACATATGTTTGGTAAGTGCTGAGCTACGTCCTCAGTCCTCTCTTATCTGTTACTAACCTTGGCGGTCACACACGTGTTTAGAAGCCGGAGGTCAGCCTCAGGCGTTGCTTTGTGAGACGGGGTCTACCGCTGGCCTAGAGCTGCCCACTTAGGCTGTGTTGGCTGGTTAGCACGCCCACGGAGTTAACGTGTTTCCACCTCCACCTCTCCTTCCTCCCACCATGCCTGATGCCACAGATGGGTGCTGGGAGCTGAACTCAGATCCTCATGCTGGTGTGGCAAGCACTGTACCAGCTGAGCTGCCTTCTAGCCCTCGAACCCCTCTATTGGAGCTTCCACAAAACGTCCTAAGAGCTTCCTGTAGTGATTCCGAACACACACACACACACACACACACACAGAGACAGACACACATACACAGACACATGCACACAGACACACACACAGACAGACACACACACACACACAGACAGACACACACACACAGACAGACATACATACACAGACACATGCACACAGACACACACACAGACAGACACACACAGACAGACACACACAGACACACACACACAGACACACACACACACACACACACACACACACACACACAGACACACACACACAGACACACACACACAGACACACACACAGACAGACACACACAGACACATATACACAGACACACACACACAGACACACACAGACACATATACACAGACACACACACACAGACACACACAGACACATATACACAGACACACACACACAGACACACACACACAGACAGACACACATACACAGACACATGCACAGACAGACACACACAGACAGACACACACAGACACACACACACAGACACATATACACAGACACACACACACACACACACACACACACAGAGACAGACACACATACACAGACACATGCACACAGACACACACACAGACAGACACACACAGACACAGACACACACACACAGACACACACACAGACAGACACACACAGACACACATACACAGACACACACACACAGACACACACACACAGACAGACAGACAGACACAAACACACACGCGCGCATGCGCGTGTCCCAGTCCCAGTCCACAGACCCAGCTCTGTCACTGTAGATTACCTTTTCTCTAATCTCTCACACAAGATTTACATGGTCAACATTTGTCAGTACCTGCTGCTTCCTAGCATGACAGATAATGAAAAACAATGAAGTGTGCACCCATAGCACATTCCTTTATATTCTGAGAAATTCATTTGGATTATTTACAAATTTTGACATAGAAAATGTCTTTGAACACCATGATCAAGTTCTGTGTGAAATTTTGTATTCCTATTTCTCTTACTCCACACCTGCAGTAAAAAAATGTGAGATCACATTGTGCCCTGAACTCAGCAGGGAGTCACCAAACTGTCCTCCAAAATTACTTAGGAAGCGCCATCTGTCAGCAGCGCTTTTCCCGGTAGAGCTGCCCCGCCTTATCTTTGCTGAGCATTTAGCCGCTCTCAGCGTGCGTGTAGCAAGTCCTCAGCTGGCCTGGATTTGTCATTTCTGTAATGGTGGTTGGACATTTTCAAGTTCTCATGTGGCACATGCGTGTCTTAGCTCTGCGCATCTAGCCAGCCCGTGTTGCTGAGTGATCGATGTCCATCACAGACGCGGGCAAATTCTCCGTTAGACGCACAGACTGCGAGCTTTGGTTTTGCTAGTTCACTGTTCGTCTCTTCATGTTCCCAACAGTGTCCTTTAAAAGCCATAAGCCTTAAATGTGATGAGAGGAGTTTTAGCTCTGCAGCTGGATGCAGTACGTCCATGTTCTGGAGGGGTTTCTCCATAAGACTTGCAGGGGCGGCTCTGTGATGCCTCTCTAGCTGGGTGCGAGTTAGTCTCGGCTGGCGCTACATTTTCTCTCTCTTCATGCACTGTTGCTGCGGTGACACCCAAGCACACTGTTGCCCGTCACCGACTTTTGCATGCCAGCGCCAGCAGCACAGAGTTGCATGCGGCTACCCCGCAGGAGGTTGTGGGCTCCACAACGAACCTGGCGTGTGTTCACACGAGTCTCCCTGCCTTCACCCAGCCATCTGCTTGAGGCCTCCCGATGGCTTCTTGTTGCAGAGAGACTATCATGTAGATGTCCTATGGGCCTGAGACGCTCTAGCTAGCATCGAGTCCAGGCTGCCTTTCTCTTGGGGGGGGTCTGTCCCTTGTAACCTTTGCCCTCACGCACATCAGCCTCTGGCCAGAGGTAGATCTTCACACCTGGGATCCCCAACCCTTTCAGGCCTCGCATGGCCCTTTTTACCCGGCACTTGTTAGGGGTGGCCAATCTTCCCTTTCCTTCAAGCACTAGCTAGAAGCCGCTTTCTGTTTGTTGCTACATGTATCTTTTCATAAGCTCATGTGTCCATTAAAAATGTATGTGTATACATATGCGGAGGTTGGAGAACTACTTGTGGAATTGCTTTCCCCCTCCGCTTTGGGGGGTCCAGGGGATCGAACTCAGGATGTCAGACATGGTGGAGCCTCGACCTGCTGAGTCAATTACTTAAGAATTTGAAATTTACATAGTGTTTAAGGTATTGGCCACAGCGATCACTGACACGTTATTTTGAGTGTTTTAAACAACAATTACTACTTATGGACAAATAAAAATACAAACCAGAAATTTTTACATAAAATACACTCAGGAAAAGCTAACTATTGATTGCACATAGCTGCACTGGAGCTTTTCAAATCATTTTCTTATTTAAAAGTCTTTATGATGAGCGCACTTTATGGTGTTTTGAACAAAGTGCAGCTTAGTAGACTCTCCTTCCCCAAGTCTCCCTCACCTCCTCACCTCCACGAGTTCGAGGCCAGCCTGGTCTACAAAGCAAGACCAGAACAGCCAAGGCTACACAGAGAAACCCTATCTCAAAACACACACCACACACACACAAACCAACCAACCAACCAAAAGCTTTTTTTCTCCTCTTCTTTCTGGCTTTCTACCAAGACTGCTTAGAAATAAATTCTTAATTTCCAGGTGGGGGTGGGGGGGGGGGGGGGGAGGCCAGGCTTCCTGGAGTTGTGGGTTGTCCTTGGCTTGCTCAGCGTTACCTTCAGAGAGAACTGATAGATGGGATTGATCTTCCTGAGGTCACTGATGACAAAGTACAGAAGGGAGGCTCTCGCCGCCACTGGTCTGTAACACTCCCGGGTCTGGTTGATTTTGCTTTCGTTGTCTCTGGCTTCTGTCACCTGTGGTGGGATCCAGTGACAGAAGTCGGTTATCTTAGTGTTTTTAAACAGATTCTAGCAATGGAGGGACTCTTAGGGACATCTGAAGTGAGCAACTGTTACTAGTTGGCCTGGAAGCTGAGCCAGGGGCATCGCTCTAAGTTTGAGTCTGGTCTGCAATGCCATAGTAAGTTCAAGAACAACAGCCTGCTGTAGTGAGTGAGGCTCCTGCTCAGACAAACAAAAGCAGAGGAAGCAAAGTACGTCGCATGCCTGACGCCTGTGGACTTGAGGTTTGATGAAATTGCTAAATCCATGTCAGTGAGACGACCACACAGGTAAAAGTGCTTGCCACACAAGTCCGGTGGCCTAAGTTAGAACCCAGCTCTGGAGGGCTGTTTGCTGACCCCCATACAGCGTGGTCCACAGGAGCCCACATTCAGGTGTGCATATGACACCCAGCATACATCCAAATAATAACAATTCTTAAATTCCTATTTTTGAATAACCCTTTCCACGAACTGCATTCCCATGGGAGCGGGTGTAGCTCTAGCAGCTCCCTACCCTGTGGATTTCAGTGGCGCTAATTGCTTCGCCTCTGCAGAATCTGCCTCATGTCACCCTCCTGCCTCCCTTCTCTCGGTCAGGCCTTAATAACCAGCTATATTACCTCCCAGGGATGGCTCTTAAAAGTCTGCTGGGCCAAGCTCAGTGCCAATGATTTTATTAGGTAACAAGGTCTACAAATGTAGCCAAGGTCAGTAGCACATATGACAGCAGCATTTCCTGAACAGCCTCTGCATGAGGGCTCTCTCGGGCCATCAAATTCCAAGAGCACCGGACTGGCCTGGCTCTCCACTTACTCAAACATTCCCAATTGTTCTTGTTAGCTTCTGGGCACATTTCCTGAGAATATATATATATATATATATATATATATATATATATATATATATATATATATATATATATGTGTGTGTGTGTGTGTGTGTGTGTGTGTGTGTGTGTGTGTGTGTGTGTGTATTCACCATCAATTAATACAGTCTTTTTAATTCAAGGGTCAAGAACATCGATTTCTAAAAACAAACAAAAGCCTATTTCTTTTTTCTCTAAGAATACACGTGGCCCACTGCAGCTGTGAGGGTTACACCATTCCCCCCCCCCCCCCCGTGTTTCTGTGGTCTTGACTCAGAATGCGTGTGAAGGAAGCACAGGGCACAGGAAGTGGCTTCATGGCAATGTACTAAGAAGACAGGAAGCAACATTGTAAGAGACAATTAGAAGTTAACCTCAAAGCTAAGACTTAATTTACTTAATTGCCCTAATCTTTACTATCTTACGAGCCACCTAGGAACCACTTACTTAAAAGGGTAGAGTAATTTGGGATTCTATTCCTTTGCTTAATTTAAGGTACATGCATTGGATGTATGGCGACACAGCTTCTGCCCGGTAATTAGCGGATTACTTAGTAATGAGGATAGGCCGCAAAGCATAAATGAGTCTAATTCTGACCCACACTACTCCATGTTAACAGTTAGTGGCCACTTGTGAAAGTCGGAAGTGGGCACATTGTGACCCATTGTGACCCCTGCTGCATTTTCCCAGGGTATATGATGCACTGAGCCGCACATGGAACCATCCTTGCTCAGTTTCCTGCCACCAGAGGCCTGTAAGCAAAACTTTTCACTTCAAAGATTTCTCTTTAACCTCTACACACTGGTGTGGGAAAGAATAAGCCTTGTCACAGGTGGAAGTAGTCTTGGTGGGCTTTACCCTTGGGGCACCCATGAATACCTTGTGACAGACTGAGTGGAGCCATCCTGGGCCTGGAATTCAGGAAGCAGACCTGGGAACCCCACCTGGGCTATTGTTTTTCTAATTGACCTCAACGGGAGGAGACCGCCCTTCCCACGTGACTCAGGCAGGTGGGGAGGAGAGAACAACAGGTTCAGCCTGGGCTTGAGCGTGTGTAGAGCAGCGAACAGGCTGGACCAGCACGCTGGCCAGAGAGACACCTAAGGACCCGTCCCATGGAATGGATACCAAAAGGTTCACTTTTTTGTCCCTTTAACCTTTTTTCCTTCTTGTGTATGCTAGTTGGGTTGTATAATAAAGTTTAATTGTTAAAAACCAGAGCCAACATCTGGCGCCCAACGTGGGGCCTGAACTCACGACCCTGAGATTAAGAGTCTCATGCTCTACCGACTGAGCTAGCCGGGCATATTCTGGAATGGATGAGGTCTGGCACCCTGAGCAGTCCAGTGAGGACTTGGTCTTAGTTGAGGAATTTGGAGGATAGTATGCAGCACAGTTCTGAGTCTGTGGGATATCTGCCATGAAGTAACCTGAAGGAGGTGCTGGCTGGTAGGGGTTGATCACGGGATTGGGCACAGCTTGCACACTTGCCGTCCTCTGCATACACTAGTTAGTGAGGTGATCCTGGCGCTCTTCTTTGCGCCGAGCTAAAGCTACATACAGTGGCTTCATGGCCACAATTCTCCCATTCATTTCTGTAACTGCTTTCGTGGCTTCTTCAGGGGATGAGAAACACACAAAACCAAACCCCTTGCTGTGACCACCCTCCATCATGACTTTTGTACTGGTAATTGTACCAAAAGGAGAAAACTCTTTTCAGAGACGCTCATCATCAATACCATCATCAAGATTTTTCACATAAAGGTTAACACCCTGGTATCTGGTGATCCAATCTTGCTTCATCTGTTCAAATTTTGCTTAAGTTCACACTGGGATGTTATAACACATTGGGGTGTTATTTATTGGCACCTCGCCTTGCCCTTCCTCTGGTTTCTACCATATAAACTAGAAGCTCCAATACTGCTCACACAAGAAAAATAATCTGAATGATTGGATCTGTGTGGAACTTGCAGTGTAAATCAAACCATTTTCACTCTTAGTCAGAAACCAGTAGTCCAAGTACTGAGGACTATTTATAAAGTGTCCCGAGTTACACAGTGAGCCTGTCTTCTCAGAGGAATCACCAGAACCCTATTACATTACCTGAACTGAAATCCCCAGAGGAGGGTGGTGTAGTCAGAGCTACATTAAGACTCTCCGAGGCCCAGTGAGAGCATTTCCTGATGAGGCAGGACTAAAATGGTGCACGCCTGAGCCAAATTACCTTTTGTTATTTTTAGCCCCTCGAAAGCCATTCATGGCCCATAAACCCTTGTCTGGCCTAATGGCATTGTGGCTATCAAAAACCTTTAGCAAGCCACTAGCTTCTACCAACTTCAAAACCAAGAATATCATTAGATAACCTCTGACCTTCTTTTAGATTCTCTGTCTTTTGCTATAACCCATTTACTCAATGCTTCTACCACTATATTGTAAGCACCTTGGTTGATATTTGTTTTTTATCTGCTACTTAAAAGCATTAGAATCTGTTACCACACTGAGCTACAGTATTTGGGGTAACCTGAATCTGTGTTCCCAGGCTGTGGTCACTCATCGCTGGCTCTGGAGTAGACTCTCTGACCTCCTTTGACTTGAGAGTTGTGTTTTTGTGTGGACAGTGGTCATCCATTTCATCCCAGCAGAGCACCGAGCCTGCCAGGCGTTCTCCCGTGCTCTTACCTTGCGTTCTATTTCTGCCGCGGTGGCCTTGGTGGTCTCCAGGCGCTCTACCAGGTCAGTGTCATCGAGGAAGTTCCCCTCAGCGGCAGAGAGGCGCAGGAGAAGGTCTTCCTCAAGCTGCGTCAGCTCTATCTTAAAGTCATTTTGGTGCTTGGTCAACTCCAGCTAACAGGAAACGTTAGGAATGGTGCTAAGTGTCTGCTTTGTTCAGGGCACTCCCCATGCCCATAGGAGTCCCAGTACAAGCATGATCAAAAACATGGGAAAACCACACCAATCACAACTGTGGAAATTTCTTTTCAAGAATTGAAAGACAGCGTGTTAGCGTTCAGTCACAATCCAAGCTTTAGAGCATGGCCACTTGTTTAACCTCTAGGAAGTCCCTGTTTAAGAAAATAATAGAAATTTCTGGTTTATGCTCTGATAGTTAAACAGCTTGGAAGACCTGTTATGAGGGAAATTTCACAGTGAGGAAAATGTTATCATCTCTCATCAAGAACAGGGGTCCTGGGCCAACTGACACCAGAAAAAAAAAAAAAAAAAAAAAAAACCAACCAACCAACCAACCAAACAAACAAACAAAAAAAAAACAACCAGGAAGGCGAGTGCGTATCTTTCAGCACTGTGTCGTCCAGATCCTGCACAATGAGAGTGAGTCAAAGGAAGAGAGCTGCAGGTGCAGGTTTTAGTCAAGGAAGGAGGATTTTGCTTGTTTGTTTTTTGAGAGAAAAATCTGAAATAGCAGAAAGAAAACAAAAAAACAAAAAGAATACTGGAGTGGGGCTGGAGTGATGGCTCAGAAGTTAAAAGCACTGCCTGCTCTTCCAAAGGTCCCAAGTTCAATTCCCAGCACCCACATGGTGGCTCACAACCATCTGTGATGTGATCTAGTGCTCACTTCTGGCCTGCAGGTGTACATGCAGGCCGAGCACCAGATATATAATAAATAAATCTTAAAACAAACAAACAAACAAACAAAAAACAAACCAAAAACCAGGAATTATGGATATGTTCAAGGACCTTAAAGGGAATTAAAACAAACCCCCTAATGAAATCTGTGAAAACACAGTTGAGTGGATATCCAAGTTGAGAGCAATCCAAGACATGGAAGTACAATTCAGTAAAGAAATAGAATCAATAAATGAAATCTAAACCGAAATAAAACCAGAAATGAAGAATTTAGGGTGTCAAAACCGTCAGAGATCAGTGCCTTGCCTGGCCGTCCTCAGAGAAGCTACTTGTTACAGGAGACAGAAACTGACACAGGGACCCCCAAATGGGCAATATGCAGAAAGTGGGAGACCTGGGAGTGCGCAGCGTCAAACGGAAAGTCTTCATCGAAGAGCCCAAGGAGCTATGTAGAAGAGGAGGCAGAAAAATGGTGGGAGCGAGAGATGACGGATGACTTCAGGACACAGCAGGGCTGACACACTTATATACATCACAGAGAGTGTGGCAGCATGCACAGAGCTCGCGTACGTTCAAGCCAGCCAGAATCCCAGCCCCGAGAGCAGAAAGGAGATACAGGGCCCCACCCCTCACCAAGAAGCTAGCTTTAATTGATATTTACTTTTTTTTTCTTTTTTGGTTTTTCAGGACAGGGTTTTTCTGTGTAGCCTTGGCCATCCTGAACTCACTTTGTAGACCAGGCTGGCCTGGAACTCACAGCGAATTGCCTGCCTCTGCCTCCCAAGTGCTGGGATTAAAGGCCCTTACCACCAGTTTTTTCCAACAGAGTTTTCTGGGCTGATCCAGAGTGGGCTAGACCCTCTTACATCAGTTAGAAATCAAGAAAACGCCAGCTGAAGCTAACCCTGACAGGCTCCAAGCCTGAGTCCATCTCTACACGTGGCCCAGCCCTCAGTACCTGGCATTTCCCAGGAGGAATTTCATATTAACTTTCACAAGTGTGCAGTGAGAATTCTAGTGTCTTTAAAATGCCAGTTAAGTTATGTGAACATGTTTTTGTTTTACTCCCAGATGTGGGATATGGGGCTGCTGACTGTTTGCCTCTTGCCTGCTCTGGCAGGGGTATGATTCTGCCAGCTGAGAAAAGCTTAATTCTGGGGAATAGAAAGACCCCGGTCCACAGAGAGGCTTCCTCCGTTTCCTACATAGTTTTTTGAGCGTTTGGTGAAGACTGTTCCTCAGATGCTTCCTGTTCCTGCTATTGCTGGTCTGTCAAGTGGTCGAGAGAAAAGGGCAAGAAGTTGGGGAGATCCTGATGAGGCAAAGTTGGGACTTGCCTCGTGGAAGTCAGTGCCACTAATCGGGAGGAGGTGACCTAAAAAGAACCCAATGCCCCCTCTCCCCACTAACCTTCTGTCTGCCCTACCTGGTGTCGGGGTGTTGTGAGGGACTGGGGTGGAGAAGGGTGGTAGATAAAAGAACCCCAACACATGTGTCTATAGTTCCCTCACTTGCACAATCCCACTTCACCAACCAGCATCTGATGCCGCCACCTGCGCGGAGGGGTTGCCAAGAAAGTTCTGGAGCGATGCAGTAATATTTACCTTCAGTCTCTCCAAATCTGGCCTTTCGATACTGACCACCTCTGCCAGCAGCTGGGCTTCCAGGCCGTCTTCTGTGACCGTGAAGTTGAGGAGGGTCGTCTGGGCCTGTAGTTCAGGCTTGTAGTGTGGGTTTGCCAGTTTTGTGTGTAGGATGAGGCGAAAGTTCTTGTTAAATTCGCATTCTCTGTCGCCAATCCTGATGTACCTACGAGGGTCACAGCGGACACTCAGGAGATCCCTGGAGACCGTGGGAACGGGGAGGTGCCCCGTTGCATTCCTCGATCCTGCTGATGCCTGAGCCAGCAGGTCGGCCTGGGGATCCGCAGTTACCCCCAGCTGTCCTAAGACACAGCATGAACAGAGGATGCCACTAGGCCTCTGTCTATCTGTTCGTGTGTGAACCGGTGACAGCGTGACCACTCACCTCACAACATTGCTCTGACAGTCAGCAAATGGTGGCTTTCACTGTACTTTCTGGGATTAAACTTGTATCAGACATGGTTATTTCCTACAGAGTTGTATTCTTTTTAAAAAACATTTTCATGTGGAATCACAGGAAAACACTGTTCTTCTTGAAGGGTAGAATAAAACACACATATGTTTATATACATACACATATACACACACACACGTACACACACACACATATATACACACACGTACACACACACATATATACATATATGTACACACACATTAACTCTGTGTCTACCTGAACTATATTACTATTCAATGAGTGGAATATTTTATTTGCCAAAACATTAAAAACCTATGCATGTTATGTCATTGAATAATAATTAGTTATTTTATATATTATCATAGTACAATACATTAATAGTTACTGTGCTTGTAAAACTAAGCTATTGAAATACACACTTAGCTTGATTATTTTCTATGATTTTTGCCTGGCCGATGTTCTCTTTTCTGCTAGGATCCCACTATGAGGATCAACCAGAGATAGAATTATTCAGTTCAAATTACAGTCAGACAGACAGACAGACAGGAAGTAAACCTGACATTTGAGAAGTTAATACATTAACTTCTCAAACATTTTGCTTAGGTGGCCTGAAAATTCACATAAGAAGACTGGAGTGCGGCTGAGGCAAGGAACATCTCACTAATATATTAATCTTCTTAATATTAGTTTCACCCTCATTTAATCTTCTTAATATTAGTTAAAATTCTGGATTCTTCACTATTAAGTCTGTAAATCTTTAATTTTTGAGGTCCCAGGAATTGAACCCAGAGTCATGTACTCTAGCCAGGCATTTCACCGCTGAAAGGTGTATTTTTTAGCTTTCATTTTCAGCTTTCGTTTTGTAGCAGGTGTCACTAAGTTGCCCAGGCTGGCCTTGAACTTGTGCGTTTCCTGCCTCAACCTCCCGAGTATTGCTATTCTAGGTTGCATGATGAGCAGTGCTTGGTGAAAATTCTGGTTGCTGAGACTCTATGGTGATCAATGTCATGCAGAGTCCGAACGGCTATTCATCTGAAGACAGAATGCCCTATACCGAGAGAGAAAACTGTAACGGCTATTCATCTGAAGACAGAATGCCCTATACCGAGAGAGAAAACTGTAATGGCTATTCATCTGAAGACAGAATGCCCTATACCGAGAGAGAAAACTGTTCACTGCCTGTCTCCTGGCTCGCAGGTGAGAGGGTACCTTACTCAGTTTATTAACGTTGGAAAATGAGCTCGTTCAAAAGAAATGACAGTGTGAGACACCTAGCACCTGTTTCTAACCATTAAAGCAAAACTGAGCAGAGCTACTCAAAATGCTACATTGTGGCAATATTTGTTGGCCCTGGCTCTTCTGTAATTGCGTCTCGCAGAGTGGCTGTCACATGCAGATGGTGATAAAAGTACCTCTTACCCAGTCACCACTGTTTGGAGGAAGTCTTGAGGCAATTTGCTCTAATGTGTACAGATGACAAAAGGGTCATGTTCTTAGATCATTCTAGCTTGAACTGCCTGGCAATTTAATCTCAAGGACTAGCTGGGTGGTGGTGGCGGTGGCGCACGCCTTTAATCCCAGCACTCAGGAGGCAGAGGCAGGCGGATCCCTGGGAGTCTGAGGCCAGCCTGGTCTACAAAGTGAGTCCAGGACAGCCAAGGCTACACAGAGAAACCTTGTCTCAGAAAAAAAAAAAGTGACCTAAATCAGAAAATCAGGTTTTGTTTCCACTGAAAAGTGATCTTCCCTGGCAAGTGTTAACCTCAAAGCTGGAGACAGGGCAGCCAGCAACCCACTTCAGAGAGAGCCTTTGTGGGGCTGGTTCCAGTTTTATGGGTTCTTTTCCAGGAGGAAAAAGAGCCATTCTTCAAGCAACCCCCTCTCAACTGAGCCAGTGTAAACCTGTGAGCCCTTCCCCCTTTAAAGCAAAGGCAAGGACTATTTGTGAACGGCATTGGCATCTCCCTTAGAACACTGACAACTGTAACCGGTGTTTGCTACTTTGTGCGTTCCTCTCTCTCCTCTACCCCTCACTCATTTACATCTTTTTCCTTTTCCTTTTTTTTTTTTTCTGAGACAAAACCTTTCTGTGTAGCCTTGACTGTCCTAGACTTGCTTTGTAGATCAGGCTGGCCTTGAACTCACAGAGATCCACCTGCCTCTGCCTCTGCTTCCTGCTTCCTGAGTGCTGGGATTAAAGGCGTGTGCCACTTCCTTTTCAATCCCCTAACACTAGATAGGAGAGATTAGGGGTGACTTGGAGCAAGTTGGATCTTTGCCATCAGGTGTCTAATGTCTTCTTCTTGCTTCTCTGTGTGTGACTACTTGATAAACAGCACCCAACCACCGACAAGCCGCACACATGGGACCCTTCTGAAAAGTACCCAGAATTTCAAAGGTCACACACTCACAGAAACAAGCTACAGCTGGCAAAACCACACCCCCTGCTAGAGCACGAGGCAAATCATAGTCACCTGCTGTGAAGCAGCCCAAAAGCCCCACACTTGAGATTAAAACGGAAACATATTCCCATAATATTTTTCTTTTCTGAGACAGGGTTTCTCTGTGTAGCCTTAGCTGTCCTGGATTTGCTTTGTAGACCAGGCTGGTCTCTAACTCACAGAGATCCACCTGCCTCTGCGTCCCTGAGTACTGGGATTATAGGCATGTGCCACCACACCTGGATATTTCTGTGTTTTTTAAAGAAACCAAAAAGTCCAAATTTCTCACTACAGAGAACATTTACAAGTGGATGGACCTAGGACATCTGGCTAGCTGATAATCATGGTGACGTAAGCTCTTGCTTTGCGGCTATGGTGAGACCCCACATGTTCACACTGACACAGTCTCAGGGTGCTACATACTCATGAAACTTTTTGGCCATTTCTTTCTTTCCTTTTTGTGTGCCATTCTCTCTTAAGTAGCGATTGAACACCTATGTTATGTCTACAGTGCCAGGCTGTCAGAGCGCCTTCTAAACACAGGGCATCTAGTTATTCCCAAGGCCACGTTGGATCTCTGCTCTCACAAATACTACTTCCTAATGATAATAGGCATTGCGAGCACAGTGTTTCATGTGTAGAATCAGTCATTCCTCTGTGCATCAGATACCCTCAATGGGATGGGCACAATTAAAGTACAAAAATCTGCTCAATCCGAAGATAGGCAAAAGACGAGAAGAGATTGTGCTTCAAAGACGAGACACAAACGTCATCATGAAGACAAATGAGAGGCCACAAAGGACCATGCAGCCTAGGAGTGTGCAGATATGGGCCCACCAAGCCCTTGACACATGATGGTCATGAAGAGATCAGAGATCTGCCCTGATTCAAGATGGGCTTGTCTCCAAGGAGACATGCAAGTATCCAGTAAACACACAGACGATGCTGCGTGTGAAATAGGAAGGCTAAACTGATCATGAGCTTGGGAGAGCTCACCATGGCCATATGAAGAACTGTGGTAGAAGCTGTGGTTAACTTTTGATACGTGTGGTGTGTGCATGTTTGTGTGTGTTCTCAGACGTCCACCAGACAAACCAACCACCAACATCACGGCTATTTACTTTTGGAAGCAAGCTACGAACCTCAAGTTACCATCTTTCTGAGAACCGACGAGATCTCACAAGGCAGCTGCCCACCCGTGACCCCTGCAATGGGCTGCGGTCAAAGTACAGGTACAATGAAACAGTGCAAGATCACCATCAGGCTAGGTGTGTCAGATGTGCGTGCCACATACAGGGATTTTATGATTAACTACTGGGGTCTCATCTCCAAGGCATTTCATAATGTCCATGCCAAAATTAAAAGAAAAAAATTCTCAAACTGAAATACTCCTGGTTCTGGTATCTCAAGTGAAGACATTGTGCCTGCGGATAGCGTTTGGGCCTCAGCAAGAAATTCCTCTAGAGAGGAAACTGGGCAACATTTGTGAAAGGATCTGCGAGTGTCAGCTCTGTGGACCCCTGCCTCTATTTATACTCTCGTTTACAACCCTTTAAAGTCACTCTTTGCTCGTGGGTCACACCTTTGCAGGGTACCAGCTTATTCCCTCTTTAGAGGGTCACCTCAGTTAACCTGGTTGTATGATTTCCACTAAAAGCCCACAGTAGCCGATGGTGCTGAGCATTCACTACAGATAACCCCTCTCTAGGCCTTCAAGGGCAATTCAGGACAAAGGACGACGTGTGTGCCTCATGGTGCCATTTTTGGATGCAGTGAAGGCTTTAGCTGGTTGACTATTTACCTGCTGCTTTACCGCAAGTGCTCTGCATGTCCTCACGGCTAACCCTGTATCTCCTCTGTGTACCTATGTGTACCATAATGCATTTGCAAGATTCAGTTTAAGAGCCAGGGTGAGTATCTGCTCTGCCGGGTCTGGTTTTTCCCTGTGAGGAGTGAGAGGGGCCGTGGGGATGGTTCAGGTACAAAATGCCTGCTGTGCCAATAGCCGGGCCCAAGTTTAGTCTTCAGCAAGCACCTGAAGACACCTGTGTGTCACACCTGTACTGGCCCTAGGGAGATGGAGCTGACGCCGGCAAGCCAGCTAGCTGAACTGGCGAGCTCCAGGTTCAAGCTCAAAAAAAGAAAGGTGACAAGTAACTAGAGACAGTGCTTAGTATCACATTCTAGCGTCTACCCAGAGGCACATACATCTGCGCATGCATACACACACACATGCTAAACAAATAATGAATTAAAAAAAGAAAATAGTTAACGGAGGATGGGAGCTCTGCTGTGGATGAGAACTGCCTGCAAACTGAGTTTTCACACCTTGCTTGGAAGCATCATCTGATAGCTTTCGGTTTCCCAGGGACACTAAATTATCCTCAATTGGGGTGTTTATGGTCTATGAAAGGCAAAAATTGCATAATGACACAGTGGGTTTTATCATTGCTGCTAGGTTAATTTTTGGTTAATCTCCTGTCTGGGAAAATTAAACAGACTGTTAGTACTCTCTTCTGATTCGAAGACCCTAAAACACAACAGCATTAACCAGAGGGGTGGGAAAGCGAACAGACGCCTGCTATGGCTTCTGTGAAAGGCATTGAGACCCAAGGTTGACTTCCAAGCATACGAGGCAGACGTGGCTTGCTGGAGCTGTGGGAAGTGACACAGATGTAGGAAGCGCGGGCGTCTGTCTGAATTTGTTTCCTGCCCCACTGCCCTCCAGAACAGAATATTATTCTGTCCTGCCACCAGTGTCACGGTGTGACTCACATGTGGGAGGAACTTCTGAATCCAGGGTACAGTTGCTCATGAAGGGCATTTTTTTTTACAACCCCCCCAAGGAGTTAGCTACCCCTCCCCTTCTAGCTGGATGAGGTCGGCTGGTTTGGAGCCTAGAGACTTCTTAGTACAGCGTAGAACTGAAATGGGAAAGCCCTGTGGTCTGACTGGTAAGGACCCGGGGTGAGTCAAGGTCATTGTTGAGTGGTAATTTTCAAGCAAGCCTAGCCCTTCTAGAATCTTCTTTTTATGGACCCAAAGAGGCTATGATTTGCCCAAGGTCACTGTTGTCTGGCAGAGCGGGGACTACAAGGACCTAGTCTCTAGATGCCCAGTGTAAAATCTATTTTGCTCTAACACACTGCAGGCTAATTTGTGTTCCCAGAGGCTGCCTGCAATGTCTCTGTCAGCCTGTGTCACAAGAGGCCACGGAACACAGGGGACCAACATAGAGCAGCTAGAGGAAAACCAGACGGGCTCAGAGCACATGGCCAGCTCATCTTTGCTTAGAAACCCTGTCATCATTTGTGAAGAAAAATGGCTGTGATTATTCAAGTGCCCAAATCTAGTCTAGGATCTGTAATTTCTAATGAATATATTTGTCGTATGAGTTATTTAATTTATATCTTTTACAAATAATTATTTTAATTTATGTGAAAGTTACAGACCTCTGGCTTCCAGAAAAAGCGAAGGATATTTAGTGGAATTAATGACTGTGAAATAATGGTGATGATCTGCAAATGCGTATTAACCAAAACCCAGCTTTTATAGGTCAGGTTTGAATAAAAACCAGGAACACTGGGAACATAGGAGCTCTTTCAAAACCACGCCCTGAAGTGTTCCAGAATGAAAAGATGTCTCAATACTTCCAGCCATGGATGGTCGCTTTTATGGTGGTGGTGGTACAGACACATTACTTTGGTGGCACATGGGCAGGGGTTCCTGGCTGATTTCTCTGTACCTCCTGATGACCCTGTACTACCAGTGGCTGTTGCTAGAGATTCCTAAAATCCAGAGTCTGTGGCCTTCAAGAGGCAACACCAGTGTCACCAAGGCGGAAACTGAGATGTGGAATTTTCATAGCACAGGACCAGCATGGCCAGACATGCTTAAGGGTCTAATAGTCACACTCCTGTCTTGTCAGTAACCAACAGCTATCTAATTTGACTTAAGGCACACTGAAAAGGAGAGGGACCATGCTTGATGCCTTCGAGAGGTGCCTCCCCCCCCCCCACTCGACTACACAAACGCCATTCCCTGCTGGAATAGAAACACTCATCTTTACGCAGCAGAGCTCCCATCAGCCTCTCCGTGCAATGGAGGAAGACCATTTACAGAGAGCCTTAACCGGCCACAATGCAGACAACAACAGAGCTGGGAGCACACAGCTCAGTGCAAACATCTGCCGCTCAACTCCTGCTGATAAGGTGCTGGTAACAGAAGAGAGGCAGAGAGGTTTAAAACCAGAGAACCAGGAAATTGGCCACAAGGGCGCATCTCCTGAAAATGGCAGGGAAATGTCACTCATGATAGCTCAACAACACGGCTGCCCAACCAAGGCCTGAGCTGGCGCAGCACCAACAGGCAGGCTAGCAGAGGGGACACCCACAGCCCTCCACAGTCCCAACAGCAGCCATGCTGAGAGTAAGAGAAATGCTAGGACGGGTTAATCCAATGCAGAGTGGTCAGTCCTGTAAGTGTAAAGTCTAATGTGAACTTTCATATTTGAATGCCAATCCTAAGCTCATTAAGTTGAAGAGACTTTGCGTTTGGTTAATTTTGGTGCGCGAAACTTTCATCTACTTGCAGATTTTTTTATAATAAATTTTGTACAAGTTTAAAGAAAATATGAAGGACACCATAGACTCCTGTGGACTGTGATTAAAACTAACTAGCTGGCTAACTAACTAACTAACTAACTAACTAACTAACTAACTAACTAACTAACTAACTAACTAACTAACTAACGTGGATATATTTTGTGGCTAGTTTTATGCCCACTTGACCCAAGCTAGAGTCATGAGAGAGGAAGGAATCTCCGTTGAGAACCCCGCCTCCATGAGATCCAGCTGTAAGGCATTTTCTCACTTAGTGACCAATGGGGGCTGGCCCAGCCCATAGTGGGCGGTGCCATGCCTGGGCTGCTGGTCTTGGGTGTGTAAGAAAGCAGGCTGAACAAACCAGTGGGCAGCACCCTCCATGGCCTCTTCATCAGCTCCTGCCCTCAGCTTCCTGTCCTGTGTGAGTTCCTGTCCTGACTTCCTTTGGAGATGAACAGCAGTGTGGAAGTGTGAGCTGAATAAACCCTCTCTTCCTCACCATGCTTTTTGGCCATTGTGGTTTGTTGCAGCAATAGACACCTCCCCCTCTGCCCCCTCTCTTTTTCTCTTTCTTTTTCTTTCTTTCTTTTTGAGACAGAATCTCACGGTGCTTTCCTGGCTGGTCTGGAATTCACTATGTAGACCAGGCTAGCCTGGAACTAACAGAGCTCTGCTGACATTAAAGGCGTCCATCACTGTTCCGGGTAGAATATGGAGGCCCGATCTCTGGAGGGCACATCTCCTGGGTTTGGGAACCGTTTCCCAGACAGTACCAGTATAGCCGAGGTGCTATCTGTGTTGAAGGACAGAAATCTTAACAGATTTCTTTTGTGACCCAATGTTCTAAGTACCAAGGCAAATTCCATTTTTTGTTTTGTTTTGTGCTTCTTTTTTTTTTTTTTTTTTTTTTTTATGGTCATCCAAAATCAAACACGAAAAACAGCACAATGCATTTACAGTAAAGACTGGCTTCGTGGCAGCGTGATGTCTTCACTAGGCTCTTTCAAAAGCATTTGTAGGATTCGAGGTTTGGAGACAAACTGTCTTGTGTAGTGTTCTATAGAAGGTTCTCTTTCTAATTTGGACAATCCAGGTAAAGATAAAAGGTAGTTTTTATGGTAAATAAATAATAGAGCCCCACTACTTGGGTGTAAAATCACACCCCAGAAAGGAAATCAACTTTCAATGGGCATCTAAAAGCCTTCCGGCTCACCCTGCTGTTTAAAATGAGTGCCTGCCGCCTCTGCTGAGAGAGTAGCCAAAAAGCTCAGGTGTGTGGAGCCGTAGCTTAGCAACCCCAGCAGGATGGGCGGCGCTCGCTGGTCAAACCCAGAGCGTCCCCGGAGGCTCTGGCTGAAAGCCTCACAGCGGGCGAGCCCCAAGACAGGACAGAAGCCCACCGAGGGGCAGAAATGAGTTAATCTGCTTGGTCCTCCACACAAGTGAGCTCAGCTAGCTCTAGGTATCTGTGTCCTCTAGGTAAAAACTGACTTCAATCGGAATATCAAAACGGGGGGGGGGGGGGGGAAGGTGTTTTAGAACTTTAGGTAACAACACACAAAAGAACAAAAAGCAAGCTAAAAGAAAATTACCTCCTTTGGAATAAATGTGTGCGCACACACGACAAGCCTACCATATTGAAATATTCTAGCACGGCGCCAAAAACAAGGGATTCTGGGCCCATATCGCTGGTTGTTTTAGAGCAGAGGTTCTGGACCTGCGGGTTGCGACCCCTTTGGCTCCAAAATATTTACAGTGTATAAATCATAACAGTAGCAAATTTACAGTTACAGTGAAGATAATTTTGTGATGGGTGGGCCACTCCGACATGAGGAACTGTAATGGCGGCCCTGCAGCACTAGGAAGCGCTGGGGACGGTTTTTAGAGGATTGCTTTTCTGAAGAAAAGAACCCAAAATGTTTTGTTTCTTTTAAAACTGTAGCAGGGTTTGGCCATCGTTTTCAGATAAAACCTAAGAGCCAGATCCCCGTGACAGTGAGGCGTGGCAGCCCATGAGACCTTCGTTGTGACACTTTCTGTTTCCTTTTACAACCTGGACTAAGGTACAGAGTGGGAAAGGTCCCTGACAATAAAAGACTTTAGCTTGAAGTTGGAAGGCAAAGGATGACTCACAAAGTGGTCTTAATCAAGACTGCTTCACACAGGTCTACAGCTAACCATGACATCATTAAATTATACCACCACCAACATAACATTTAATAACTGGAAACTGGCTGACAAGGCAGTCTTTATTAATGTCAACACCACTACCAGGAAAGCCAGCGATTATAAAAACAAATGCCAACAAAGGTTGTCTCTTTTTTACTGTATTATATCTGTAAAATGAAATTTTATTTCAAATAGCTAATACATCTGTTAGCCAATACTGGGTCTCTTTCTAAGACTATTGTTAAAAATTACATGAGAAGTAAATGCAGGAGGGAGTAAATTATCTTTAAAAAATATTTATATCCTGAGGAACAAACAAACATTCATCTTGCAGTGAGGCTACTCCAGGCAAGATTAAAGCTCAGACCCGACTTCCATAATGCTTGTGGGGATTTGAAAGATGGAAGTGATATAATTTTATAGAGATGCTTCACAGTTCAGCAACTTCTCTAATATGTAAGCCAGTAAATTTGCTTTGGAAAAAAAATACACGTTGATAAATCTCCCCAGATATGTTTGCTGTCAATAGATTCGCTAAGATATATTTTATATAAAATTAGGATTGTCTGGAGTTAGGTGGATTTAATTATTTGTAATTATCCCGCTGTTGTCAGCCTATGGCCCTTCCATGGCAGGTGTCTACACTGTGGGTCAGGTTCAACTGTATATCTTCTCAAACACAGATTTAATGCACTATTGATGAAACCATTACTCGAACCAAATTAAAGTCCGGGCTGATGTATTGGCCCACGGGGAGCTGTCTGACATGAAAGCAGTAATTAGTATTCATTACTTCATACGCCACAACGTTCCAATTCTTAATGAACTTCAACTTTTGGACTATACTGTATCTATCATGGACATTACATGTGCATTTATTATTAGCAAGAATAAACTAACAGTGTTGTTAAAAAGCCCCCCCCCCTCCCAAGTAAGAGGCTAAAATGAACATAAACACTATTAATAGTTGGGAACTTTGTGGGCACTGGGCTCTCAGAAGGATAAACCCACTGTCTGCTCCCGGGGCTGGTAGAGAACACACATAGCTTTGTGATCCTTATAGATTTCTCTCCCCCATTTTCAAATTTTCAACATTGTCTTGTGTTTGAAACAAAAAGAAAAACACAGAGACTGATATAGAAGTAAAAGGGGACAGAAACTTATGGTCAGCCTTAGAGGCCAGAAAGCTAGATCTACTGGCAAGTTTATAACTGTGAGGTAGTTTGGGAGGGGCCGAAGCGATGCCCACACTGGTCCTGTTGCGTTACAGACTCGTGTCTCCCCTGAACAAACCACATTAGCTTTTCTCCATCTTCTCTTATATTATTTTCCCCTCCATTTTCATTTATTGGATTAAGCAGATAAAAATAATTCTTATTTCTACTGGTCTATGTTTTCTTTCTGTATTCCCTTCAAACTTGGGTATATGTAGATAAATTTTAAAGTTCTTCATTTAAAAAAATGTTGGTTCAATGAAGGAAGAAATTTTCTCTAAATATTTGATCAGGTGGATACAACACGACCGCTATACCACTAAGATTTTGTTGTTCTGAGTACTGCGGATTCTCTCTGGGAAAACTCAGGCCCAGGACACGGCACCGCCGGCTTTTCATTTCTAAGTAAGAGAGGAGCAAATGTGGAGTGGCTGCTCATGGGAAAGCATAGCTAAGAGTATTACACAGAGGAAGCTTTTGGATTATAAAAACACCAAGAGTGGGGGCTGGAGAGATGGCTCAGAGGTTAAGAGCAGTGTCTGTTCTTCCAAAGTTCAATTCCCAGCAACCTCACAACCATCTATAATGCAGTCTGGGCCCTCTTCTGGTATGAGTGCTGTAGAAATAATAAATAAATCTTTTAAAAACAAACACCGAGAGGGAAGCGTCCTAAGCTGAGTTTCTGAAAGACACCATAACTATATAGGACTCTCGGGAAAATAAGCACTAACAACTTTTGAAAACCAAGTGATGTCTTTGTGCATGTCATCTTGTGTGTGTGTGTGTGTGTGTGTGTACATGCACATTTTGTGTGCTCATATAGAGGCCATAAATAGCTGTCTTCCTCAATAACTCGCCCCCTTACTTTTGAGGAAGTCTCTCACTGAGCGTGGGGCTCATCAATTGTCTAGCCATCAGGTGCTAGGGCATCTGGCTTTGTCCTCCCCGGCACTGAGATTGGGGACATGTGTCGCTATACCTGGCTTTTGTGGCTTCTGAAGGTTGGATTTAGGTCTTTACACTTGCCTAGCAAGTCATTTCCCCCAACCCCACGGTATCAGCTTTTAAAGCTGGTGTATATGTTACAACACAGTCCTTCTATTCCCAAGAACAAACTCAGACGGTCCTTTCACTGTGATGTTTCTCACATGTGTACAGGAATTATCTACAACATCTGGAGTTGTGTGGTTTCCAATATAAAATAGTAAACTAACCTAAATGCCTGACAATGAGAACTAAAACTTAATACAGGAAAAACCCCACAAGATTGAATATTGCAATCACGAAATGGAGAGGCAGTGCATAGCCCAGTGGTAGAATATTTGCTTAACATGACAGGGTCCTGGGTTGGATCTTTAGGACTAAAAAAGAAGGTAGAGGAGAAGAAATAAAAGGATACTCTAGAGCTAAAAGCAGTAAGTAAATCTTAGATTATGTATCAAGTAACAAAAAAAAATTAAGACCCATTTACCTGCATATAGTATGGTGGACTATCTATAAAGTCCCAAATCAAAGAAAGCTAAGAAGTGTACCACTTGCTATCACACACATATATGACCACATTATTGTAAATAAACTAAGAGATGACCAGCAAAACACAAACTGATTGCCCTCGGAAGAGAAGATGGAATGGGAGAGGTGGGGTCCAACAAAGCGTGAGGGGGCTCAGCATAAATACAAATGGCAAATGCAGACTGACTATTGCGCTTTTAAAATTTATATGTATGTGTGTATATATATGCATTATATAAAAAAATCTGGGATATATATATATATATATATATATATATATATATATATATATATATATATATATTAGGGGTTTCACCCACATCTGAGTCTGTGAACCATGTACACTCTTGGTGCCCATAGTGGAAGCCAGAAGAGGGTGTCAGCAATGAAGTTACAGACAGCTGTGAGCTGCTGTGTTGGTGCTGGGAATTGAACCGGGGTCCTCTGAAAGAGCAGCGGTGCTCTTAGCCACTGAGCCATCTCTCCAGCTCGTATATTCCAGATTTATATTATCAGGAGTAAGTACTAAAAATTAAAAAAAAATAAAACTCAAGCCTTCTTTTTCTTCTGGGAGGAGAGAGAAGGGTCATGGAACATAAAGATGCCTCCCTTGTCCCCAACCTATGTCGAGAGCCCTGGCTCAGCCTCAGTCACCGTCAGCCACACATTATTCTGATCACTGTTAGCTAAGTATTGCGTTCGCTAGGGCTATGTCCGACCATAAGTTTGTCCATATTGTATAGAGCTGCGGTTTTTCAGGCCGTGTCTTGCTCTAGGCGACACCATTATACAAGCAGCTTTTTTACTCCACTCTAGGGGAGAAGGAGGCCCTTGGGTGGCCTCAGAAACTAGGGCTGTCTGGTAAAGTCACGCCCAACACAGACTGGGAAAAGGATCCTATAAGTTTATTGGGGTGTATTGAGAATGTAGGGTACATGGTTATGTTAAAATCACACGAGGAACACCACATCCAATCTTACTGGGTACAGCAAACTAAGGAAAGGTGTAACTCCCTCAGCTGAGCCCCTGCTAAGTGATGGACATCTAATACCATAACCTCATATTTAGGTCACATGGTGAGGACTCCCAGGCTGCTGGGCCTTGTCCCCTGCTGTTGACACAGCTTACTCAACTGCTGGGCTCACCGTTACCTATTTGCCCATTTGCCCTCCTGGACCATAACTCTTGGTTCCTGTTTCTAATATGTTTCCTGCTCCGGACCCAGTTCAGCCTCTCAAGTCTGCAGTTTCATGATCACCCCTGCATCCAGCAGGCCTGGCAGCAGCCCCTCCCAACAGGGCTCTGGTCCACTGCCTCAGCGGTGCGGACTCTCTCCGCCCACTTCTGAAGACTCTTGGACTCTGCCACAGCCATTTAAACTTGCATTTGTTCAGCAACTCATATGTACGACCACAGATACCCACAGATATATTTACTGTGTGCTGTGTCAGATTGAAAGCCAATATTAGTAAGTAAGATTGGAATAAAAGATTCTGTGTTCACCTCAGCCAAATTAACAAGGCAGGCTGGTTATATGACAAGTTGATCTTGTGAATTTGCCCTTTTTCGATAAATGCTGACATCACGCTAAGACACAAACATGGTCATTTACATTTCTGGCATGGTGTGCTCATGGATTCTTTTTTTTTTTTTTTTAAACCGGATTTGAAAACAAAACAACCCACCTCCCCAAACAAATACCAGAAAACCAAAAACTTAAAACACAGTAAAGCAGTTCACTCCCAATCAGCAACCTAGAATATGACAGACTAAGAGTTGGAGCCTGTTTTCTCCCAGCACGTCTCCTCCAAGGCTAGATTCTAACAACAAGCTGGGGCACGGGCCTCCAAGGCTGTTGGTGATGTCTGCCCAGCTAGCGGGGGACAGCGCATTAACTTTCTTCCCTTTGCCAAAGCCCAGGGAGATGAAGGAGAGGTAAATGTAGACGCAGCAGACCCAACTCATGTTGCTGAGCAAGAGAAAGCATCCCTGAAGCAGGGTGTAAGTGATGGCTAAAATGACAAGAAATCTAACAGAAAGCGATAGGGAAAGTTAACAGTGCGCAGTCTGGGACATGGCAGGGGCTCTAGGTGACATCAAAAGAAAATATAGACTTCTTAAATTTCAATGAAACCAGAATTCTCTCAGCTCCTGGTCAGTTATTTCAATATATTTTTGAGTCCTATGCTGTTTGCGTATAAGTTGCTGTTCCTTAGACTAATGTCTTTGACAGCTCACTAAGTACTTGCTTTGTCATTCTGGTCAGAGGTTTTTGTTGTTGTTGTTTGTTTGTTTGTTTGTTTGGAGACAGGGTTTCTCTGTGTAGCCTTGGCCATCCTGGACTTGCTTTGTAGACCAGGCTGGCCTCGAACTCACAGCGATCTGCCTGCCTCTGGCTCCCGAGTGCTGTGATTAAAGGCATGCGCCACCACACCCAGCTCCAGTGAGAGTTTTTGTTTGCTTCTGGCAACATCTTTGAAGCAAGATCCACACAAACCCCTTTAAAATAAATTATTAGAATAAGGCTTTTACGACGGGAAGCTCAGGCTTCACGTGGGTCCCCTAGTAAGGGCAGTGGGGGCTGTTTCTGATATCGACTCTGTTGCCTGCTTTTTGATCATTTCCTCCTGATGGGGCTCAGTCCTAATGCTACTTGATGTGCTGGGGTGGGTTGCAGGGGGGGCACCCCTTTTCTGAGGAGTAGGAGAAGGGGCATAGGGGGAAAATGCGGGAGGGTGGGACCAGGAGGAGAGGAGGGGGGGTTATGATCAGAATGTAAAGTGAATGAATTGATTAATTTAAAAAATGAATAAGGCTTTTAGGAAAAACTGATAAATGCAAGGCTCCTTCCTGTGTCAAAGTATTTTTGCTTTGTTTTGTTACATTAATTTTTATTACTTTAAAATAGGCTTACCCTTAAACAGAAGGTATGGACCACTGACCCTAACTCAACACCTGTAGGTCTCAACACTATACACCCATCAAAAGAGACCCAAGATCACCAAGCTGTATCAGGTACTCCCAGGAAGCAAAACCTCATTTCTCCTCCTGCGCTGATTTGGTTATACTTTTTTTTCCCTCTTATTTAGTCAGACATTTAAAAAGGAATCCTTTAGTAGATACATTTAGTTGTTTTCAAATATTCATATACCTAGACTGCCACAGTTCCAGAAATAGAGTTTTACCTCACTGCTCCATTTTTGCCCTGGCTAACCATTTTTTTAGGGGCACAAAGTACATTGCTACTATCTACAGAAATGTTACAATGAGTTCAGAGGGGAAAAAAATTAAGTATATTGAACTGGAGAAAAAAGAAAGGAAGGAAGGAAGGAAGGAAGGAAGGAAGGAAGGAAGGAAAGGCAGAAGGATGCAGGATGTGCTGTGAGTGGGAGGCATTAAATATGCTAGACTATGGCAGAACACCTCTGTCACTAGGTCTGACGCCTTGATTTTGATCTCTAGGATCCTCCGGTGCAAGGAAGCAATGACCCTGCAGGATGTCCTCTGACCGCTACAGGCTTGCCATGGACACACATGGGCACACATGCCACCCATGCCCTTCAATATGCAGGATTTAAAAAGAAAACAAACCAAGAAGGGAGAAGAGCAAGAGTTTGATCATGTAAAAGAGTTATACTGAGGCATGACCGTGCCCATCCATCTGGGAAAGTTTATTAAGAAACACCCAGGTGTGGCAGTGCCCGCCTGCAATCCCAGTACTCAGGAGGTGGTGACATTAGTATCAGGGGTCCAGTAATCGCTGACTATACACAAAATATGAAGTCAGCTAGGAAGATAAAAGACTGTTTAAAAAAAAAAAAAAACGCAAGAAGAGTG
This sequence comes from Acomys russatus, assembly GCF_903995435.1. Lineage (NCBI taxonomy): Eukaryota > Metazoa > Chordata > Mammalia > Rodentia > Muridae > Acomys > Acomys russatus. Next base: position 123,197,349 of record NC_067137.1, read on the forward strand.
CTGGAGAGATGGCTCAGCAGCTAAGAGCACTGGCTGTTCTTCCAGAGGACCCAGGTTCAATTCCCAGCACCCACATAGCAGCTTACACCTGCCTGTAACTCCAGTTCCAGGGAATCTAACACCCTCACACAGACATACAGGCAGAGAAAACACTATTGCACAAAATAATAATAGTAAATTATTTAAAAACTGAAGAAGGGAAGGAAGGAAGTGTGGAAGAGGAGAAGGAAGGATGGAGGGAGAGACAGAAGAAACAGTCTCCACATATGGAACCGCCTGTGTCAAATACCATCCGAGAAACCTTGCTAGGTGCTCTGGCTCCCCATTTTTGTCAGCTCTTCTGACTGGATAGCATCTCCCTAACTCACCCACTCGGAGGCTTAACTATGCCTCCATGTGGCAGCTGTCTGCGGTTAGGCAAGATCTGCTGAGGTCCCACACTCACATAGCCAACTGCTGCTTCTCTCTGGGGGAACGAATCTTTTAAAAGCATGTCTGTCTGTCCATGCGTGCTAAGAGAAGTCAGTATCTCTTTCCCCACACCTATTCCCACAACACACATCTCTCCATTAACCGTAAGCCGTTTACTTGGCAGAAGACTGGGAATAACTTTTGATCCTTCGTTTTCGCTCATCAGTGATGCCCAATCAATAATCACGGCGGGGATGGCATTAACCTTTCCCCTCCCTCCCTCTGTCTGTCTGCCTGTCTGTCTGCCCATCTGTCCCTCCCTCTCTCCCATGCTCCTCTAACTTGCTGTCTCTGTGGCAACAGTGTGGACTTTCAGAAATATGAACCTTACCTGGTTCTTCCCATGTATTTAAAAGCCTTCATCAGTTTACCACTCACTCTGCTCAGGGTTCTTAGGAAAAGCCTGGGGACTTCCAGGGAGGTAGCAGTTGCTGTTGGCAACTGGAACTGGCGGGAACTGGCCCCTTGGCTGTGTTTGGGGTTGAGGGGAGGATAATGTACCTATAGGGACCAGCCAACTTGTGGTCCAGCCACGGAAGCTCATGTGCAGGGCCCTGCTTGCTGCTCTAGGGTCACCTCTCCTTCACGCATCGCCCTCCTTGCCCACCACGCAGACTCTCCACCTGGCTGGATGCTGTTGGTTTGAGTGTTCTGACATTCGGCGCTAGGGCTCTCTGTCTAGGGCTCCTGTTTCCACCTGTCCATCTGATAAAGGCCCACTCTTCTTCTGAGAGCTGCACTAACTACAAATGTATCAACCAGAACTTTTCCTCATAAAGTCTTCCCACATCTCCACTGTGCAAGCAGGAACTCTGTCTACTCAGCGTCCTTTACTGTCCTCCTGGGAAATGTCCTGACGTGTCCTTGAGGTCAGGGCTCATGAGGAGTCTGCAGGGCCCAGTGTCGTCTGACAGACAGCAGCAGCCAAGGGTTCATTCTATCCCACAAGGCTGTATGCAGACTCCACTAATGCTGCAGTGTCTGAAGGAACAGTAAGGCCTCCTGCATGTGAGAGGAAGCGGGCAGAACTGGAGACGACAGAGTTAATACCCTTGAAGCAAGCAGTGCTCGCAAACAGACTTAGCAGCCAGGGTTACCAAAGCAACAACTCCATGCGGTAAACGTAATCTGTTACACTCATTTTTAAGATTTATTTTTCGTGTTATGTGTATGTCACATGTGCATGGGTGCTGGAGGAGGCCAGAAGAGGGCACTAGAGCACCTGGAACTGGAATTCCAGGTGGTTGTGAGCTGCCCGATGTGGGTGCTGTGAGCCAAACTCGGGTCTCTCTGGAAGAGCAGCAAGCACTGTTAAATGCTAAGCCAGCTAGCCCTCCACTGCCCCTGTTATGCTTCTGTGGAGCATGTTAAAATTTTCTTGGCTTATAATGATATAAGGCATCACGAAAGATACGTGCTCAGTAAATATTACTTAGGTTTTAAACTGCGCTTTAGTTACCGTCTATTATGTAGGGTACGTGGGCATGCAAGCCAGAGTGCCCAGGTGCACGTGTGGAAAGGAGAGGACCGTTTGCACCATGTGGGTCCTAGGAATGGGACGACTCGGGTTCTGGGGCTTGGTGGCAGGCACCTTTCCCTGCCGAGTCATCCTGCTGGCCTGGATACATCTTTGGAATAAGCTGTTCTGGGCTGACATTGTGAGGAAATGGAATGATCTCTTTACATGTCTTCTGGAATCCTCCCGCCTTGAGGAGAAGTTATGTCTTAAGTTTGTCAGTGTGAAGCAATTTCAGGTTTTCCAAACACATATGTGGTGGAGAGCCACCAACTTTTTTATACATAAATTGTGCTGTTGCAAGTTGATGGTAAAGCTCAGAGAATACAAATTTTACTGACAACAATTTTAGGTCTTTATAATAGAGCCAGAGTCTTAATAACAAGGATTTCGCTGCAGCGACATCCGAGATTTTACACTGTACTTCTAACGCATCACACAAAGCTGCAATTATATTTGTATTAGGAGTTACAGTTTGTCAGGTGGCTTATTAGATTTTTCTAAGCGCATGTCTGGATAAATTTTGGTTTATTAAACAATTATAAGTTGTCAGTCACTCTAAATTGATTTACTTGGGCAGCTGCATAATTAAATGCCGTAGAAACTGACTGGAGGCCAGGAGCTAGTCGCCCTTAAGTCTGCCCGCTTCCACGTTCAGAAGAGAGTCAGTGACAGAGGAGGAGACAGACACCTCAGAGATGGAGTGGGAGGCAAAGAAGAATAAATCTGGGGAAGTTTTAAAATTATACCCCACTGAAGAAAAAGAAGTGCCAATGAAAAGAAAAAGTTATTCAATGAAGTAAGTTTAGCAGCAGTTTATGTGTGTATCTGCATATCTGTGTGTGTGTGTGTGTGTGTGTGTGTGTGTGTGTGCATGTGAGTAGAGAATTGGCTCATAACTCTCATGGTGCATGTGTGTAGGTCAGAGGCAGGCGTCCGTCCTTGCTCCCACTTTGTTGGAGGCAGGCACCTTGCCATTACTTATTTATTTTTCTGCGAACCCCAGGCTAGCTGGCCTTTGAGCTTCTGTGGCTTCTCCTACCTAATAAAAGGCTGTGTGGCATTGCAGACAAGGGTGACCACTTCCAGCTTGCCATGTCCCTATTGAAGATGACCTGGGGACTAAAGCAGCCTAGGCTCCTGCCCCAACCAGGCCCGATTAAAGACATAACTCCTGCTTCTGACTAGCTTAGGAATGTGGCACGGAGACTCACTGGAATTGGCTCTGGTGCCCTGGAAGAAAGTTCTGGAGCATGTAATGTCCCAAGGGGAGTGAAACCTTTCAGGTCAGGCCCATATTTATTCTTGATCCACTTAATTCCCTGCTTCTCTCTCTCTGTGTGTGTGTGTGTGTGTGTGTGTGTGTGTGTGTGTATACACATGTATGTATAATATGTATATATTAAATATACTAGGAAAGAGTTGACATAGTGAACCTATGTTTTTTAGATGCTATTATTAGACGCTGACTAAAAAATTGACCATTTAAAATCTGTGTTGAGGAAACATTAAGTAAATACAAGTGATGTGCAGAAACAGCGGGCAGAGTGGTCCGCAAACTGCTGAAGTTGGAGGGGGAAGCTGCTTTCTCTGCGCATCGGGGACTGCTCTCAGTCTTTGATTCGGTGACGAACACACAAGGGGACATTTGCCAAGCAGAATGAAGGGTGAATCTGGGTTTTCTGAGGTTGGTTTGCTTAGGGTACAGGAGTCATGGACTGGGGTTCAGAGATGTCACCAGGTAGACACCAGCGGGTGGTGTCTGCCTATGAGGCCAAGGACCAGAAACAGCTGCAAACTCAATTGGCGCAAGGCATAGCTTAACAACAACAACAACAACAACAACAACAACACGTAATACTTACTTTCCTTTCTTAGTGGTGTTCCTGCCAAGCAGAGGACCAAGGACTGGATCCACTGTTTCCTTAAGGTTTTCGATTAGGATGACATCACCAAAGGCCAGGGCTGCCTCAATGGCATTTAAAAACCTTAAAGTGCAATCAGAATAAAGATCACAAGTAAGATAGTGTGAAGAAGCACAGGTAATGTTCAAAATTATATGATTAAATTATATTTTATGTAGCTATTTTAAACAAACTTAAAGTAAATTTTATAGCAGAGTATAAAGGAAACTTTTAAAAAAGAGTATGCTTAGTCTCTCTCCATATGTGTAAGATTACATTAGAAATCAGGGGTCACATTTTGAGAGAAATTTTGTAGTCAAATATAAATTAATTGCTTCTAGTAATAATCAATGTTTGAAATAACCACAAAGGATCTAAGTATTATAAATTTAAATGTACTCCATATGCTTATTTAGAATAAATAAAATTAGGGATGGAGAGATAGCTCAGAGGTTAAGAGCACTGGCTACTCTTCCAGAGGTCCTGAGTTCAATTCCCAGCAACCACATGGCTCACAACCATCTATACTGGCATCTGATGTCCTCTTCTGGCCTGCAGGTGTACATGCAGATGGAGCACTCATGTACATAAAGTACATACACAAATAAATCTTAAAAAAAAAAAAAACAGTAAATGAAAGTAAATGGTTGTGGTTCTACACAGTTTTTAGTTGTTAAGCCTGAGCGTGCGTACACAGCACAGAGGCCAGCTTTCAGGATTGCTTCTCAGTAGCTATCCGCTTGTTGTCTGTGACAGGGCCAGCAGCCCTGGAGATGCACACAGGTCTGGCTCCCCGGTGCTGGGATGACAGTCCGTACCTAGCTATCCCTGGGTGCTGGAGATTGAACTTACATCCCCATGTGTTCTGGGCAAACACTCTACTGACTGAGCCATCTCCGTAGCCTGTAGTTTTTATACCTTTAAGTCCCATAAAGTAGTCAACTGTCATCTTATTTCATGCCTGTCTCCAAAAAGTATCCCTCCCTAACCTAGTGGTTTTCCAGATTAGCAGGGTCTGTGTCTCACATCTGCAGAAACTCCTGAGCTCACTATGTGTGGAAGGGCAGGGAGGGCTCCAGGCAATGTCAGTAGGTCCGAAGGATGCGTTCCACACTGAATGAAGGGCTCACAGCTTCCTGCTGCTGAGAACTCATGGCAACAGGCACCCTGACATGGCATCGACTCAGCTTTCAAAAATGATCACAGAACTAAGCGAGGAGACTGGGCCCCCAGGGTGGGCACCTGTAGCTGTTTTAGCATCCTCCCTGGACCGAGAATACAGTCAGGACTACGGCTGTAATCATCAATAGCCTATAGGTGTAATTCTTATGTGTCCTATGTCCAACTCTCACATTCCCACTCTTAGCCTAGGAAATCAATGCATTTTCAACCACAGATTAAAATGATTTTTATTTCCCTTTCAACTAATTGGACACTGCCTAACATGCACGTCTTTCAACAGACATACTTTATAAGAAATACAAAAAATCGACAAGTGGGACCAAGCTGTAACGCTGTAAAGCGGCAGAAAGGCCAAGGCTTCATCCAGTTCAGACCCCTTCGGAGCAGGTAACACCCACATACCCTTTCTGGCCTAAGTGTGTGACTTTCAGGTCAGGCCCATATTTATTCTTGATCCACTTAATTCCCTGCTGTTGAGGGTCTATCATCAGAGGCCAGCGCTCGCAGTGTGTCAGGATGGTGGCATTTTCAGTTGACATCCTGTCACTGGGCAGCCCTTCGTTGTTCCAGGCGGCAATTGTAGCGTCATCCGTCAACATGGCAATCAAGTCCAGGCCTTCGGCTATTGGGATGGAAACCTGTGAAATCAAAGTTGAGCAGGATCAGCTGGCAGCATGGCCGAGGCGGAAGGCTGGCTGTGACAGACAAGAAAATGAGACTAACGCCGAGAGAAAACGAAGTCAAGGGAAAAAACACGTGGATTCGCTGCACACCGCTCAGACCTTTCAGAATCCCATCAGCTGTGGGTTCAGGGTCTAGATTATTAACTGTGCTCACTTTGCTTCCCTTTCTGGAGTGGATTAATCGAGTCTGTGTGGTTTGTGAGACCCTGGCACCTTCACTGAAATGAGCAAGAGGCTTGCTTTCTGGGCATAAAGCCTTGTCTCATCCTGGGCCTCCAAACCTATTTCCAGCTCCACATTTTTTTTCTAACAGCTCTTCCTACATTTCTGTCCTCTTGTTCTAGCCAAAACCTGTCTTCCTCTCAGGCCAGCCGTTCTCAAATCCAGAATATTACAGTCAAATGGGATTTTAGTCAAATCTTTCAACAGACTCCCCCTCTTTAGTTCTGCCATTAATACATTAAAAAAAAAAAAAAAAAAAAAAGATTTATTATTACTCCTACAGTGCTCTGCCTGCTTGTGTGCCTGCAGGCCAGAAGAGGGCAGCAGATCTCATTATAGATGGTTGTGAGCCACCATGTGGTTGCTGGGAATTGAACGCAGGACTTTTGAAGAACAGACAGTGCTCTTAACCTCTGAGCCATCTCTCCAGCCTTGCCCCATTAACGTATTTAAACGGTTTTCTCCTATATGGCTTTATCCACTATGTGTGGGGGCCAGAGAAGCGTAGCCCAGGAACTAACTTCACCTAAGGGTTTTCATAGTCTGAGTTGTCCCCTCACTGAAAAAGGGGAAGGGAAGGGGTGTCTGTTCTTCCCTGCTGTTCACCCTGACTACCACGCCTCCATGCTTAGCTGCGACAGTGGCTCTGAGGCTGACAGGGTCCAGCTGTGCAGCCCTCCATGTATCTCTTTACCTACTGATTACTTCCCTCTGGTCCCTTTTCGCTTTCCAAGTTTTGCTATTAACTCTCTGTCTACACTAGCATCCTGGGGAGGCACACAGGGACAGGAAGAGCACACGTGCCCTCCTCCCCGGCTTTCTCTATACATTACCTCTCCATATGTGACATCACCATGCTCACTGCCCTTGGCCCTAGGATACATGGAACTACTTCACCACTCAAGTCTGAAATTTCAAATCCAGTCCTCCGATCTTATCTCCTCTCTTCCATACACATTAACCGCCTTGGCTGGCACCCTACTATGGGTTTTCTTTTTCAGTGTGGCAAGTGATGCACAGTATAAACATTGTCTTCTTAAATATCTACAACACAGTAGCAGTAAGTGTTCACGATGCCACGGGCCTCCCCCACCTCCATCTACAGAGCTTTCTTATCCTCCCCAACTGAAGCTCGCTTCTATTCAGCCCCCAGTCCCTCCACCCCAGCATCTATACGCCTGTGTGCCATTACGAATCTGACTTCCCTACACCTTGTACAATTGGATTCATACAGCATTCACTCTGCTCCCTGCCTAGTTTCGGTCAGAACCATGTCTGCAAGCCTTATGCTTGCTGCAGGATAACCAGCTCTGGGTTGGATCATCTCTACCCAGCGCCTGTGCCGTGTGAAGCAAACCCACTCAGCCGGCTTGCTCCCCCCTCTTGGCTAACGTCAGCAATGCTCCTAGGTGCCTGAGCATGCGAACAAATGCTAGCGTCTTAGATTTCATTTCTTTGGGGGTATGTGTCACGAGTAGAGTTATAAAGTCATAACTGTAATTGTATACTTAACTTTTAAGGTATCTTACCATATATATACTTTTTTTAAAATCAACTTTAAGCTAAACTTGCGTGTCTAGGTAGCCTGAAATGTGCCTCTCATACTCTTTCGTCTGGCAGTCACCTGAACTCCTTGCCTCCTTCACTTCCGGCTATCTGCCTGAAAACCTTGCTGGATTCACAGTGTCTCTTGTCTTCTCATGTCATGCTAGACTTTGAGGCAAGCTTTATTGTGGTGACTATAATCATGATAAATAAAGATTTCTGTTCCCCTGGGGGCTTCCTATGCCAAATTAAAGTTCAGACCACTGCTGCTGCTGGAAAGTGGGGGCATTAAAGCATATGCCCTTGTAAGTTCTGTACCACTCACTCATCACCACTCTGCTGTGTAATGTCATCTATATGACAGAATTAGTGGGGGACACATCGCGCCACCATATTGCAATGATGATGCATCAAGTATTGCCATTTCCCTTTTACTTCTAACATTCAAACTCTTTTTTCTTTTCTTTTCTTTCTTTTCTTTTTTCTTTCTTTCTTTCTTTTTTTTTTTTTTTTTTTTTGAGACTGGGTCTCTCTGTGTAGCCTTGGTTGGCTGTCCTGGACTCGCTTTTTAGACCAGGCTGGCCTCGAACTCACAGCGATCTGCCTGCCTCTGACTCCCGAGTGCTGGGATCAAAGGCGTGAGCCACCACCTCCTGGCTAACCACCTCACATGCTTCTGGGTTCACTTCCTAGCACTGCAAAGCAAACACACAAGCAAGAGCTGTGCCAAAGGAGAGAGGCATGCTGGGAGATGGGACTGCAATCATAACTAGTTCTTGGATAACCTTAACTGGACAAAGAGTTGATGGGTGGGAGACACAGGCTGTTCTCAGAGAACATAGTCGCGGGCAGAGCAGAAGGCAGTACAAAGGCCCGAGGCTTAGACGCCTGGGACACTTATGAGGTGGCTGGAGTGACAAGAGCAGAAGAGGAAGGAAAATCTAAGTGAGATCAAGTGGAATCATGAACAGCCCTGTAAGTATCTGAAGCCTTTGTAAAATATCTGGATTTTGTTCTTAGTGAAATGGGGGATCGGTCAAGGGATTTAAGGAGAAAATGGACTTTTGTTTTTGAAGGCCCAGACTAGATGATATGCTCCGGGGCAACTGAAGGGACAAACAACATTGTTGTCGGCTCGTGGAAAGGTGCCTGTGGGTTCTTAGAGCAGTCCAAGAAAGCGTGATGGCGCGGGCCAGCATGGCAGCCCCAGACGTGGCAGAAAACACTCGGATTCTCAGCATGTGCAGTTTCCAGGGTGGACTCAGTATACATGTTACGTGAAGGCAAACGTGTAGGTGACAGCAGGGAGCTGCCAATAAGCACACAGGCAAGGCTGAGCGGAGGAGGTCCTGAGGGTGTGTCAGGAGATGATACTGCTGCACCCGAGGCAGCTTTCAGATGCCAAAGCCCAGGTGCCATCGTCGGCCAGCAACATAGAGATGGCGCTTAAAGCCTAAGTCTGGCCGAACGATAAAGATGGTGTGAGTGAAAAGCCGCGCGGCTAGAAGTGGAAGCCCTGGGTATCAATGCTGACGGCTTGAAGAGTAGGGGTGGGCGTGGGGGCGTCAGTGACGTCCAACAAGAACTGACCCATGAAGCAGGAGGGGGGTCAGAGCAGGGTGGTGTCTCGAGACCAAAGGAAGAAAGCGTATGTGTGAGGAGCCACCGTCAGTTCTGTTGAGTGCTGCGACAGCCAAATGTCAGGGGGGGCGGCAGGCACCCAGCACTGTGGACAGACAGACAGATATCGGGACGAAAGCTTGTCTAGGGTGACCCAGGGGTGAGCAGGAGAGGCTGGTCCCTCTTAGGCACTCAGACAGAGTATGAGTCTAAACGGTGGTCAGGGATGGACGCAGCTGTGTCTGTACATGCCACGTTGCACAGATGTCAAGTAACTGTTTATATCCCTGCATGCTTTTAAATACTACTCTAGTTCAGCACGCTGTGTTTCCTACAGAAAGGCTTTGCTGTAATTCTGTACTTTTAGAATATATTTTAGTGTCTTGAAAGACAAGAGTCTCTTATGGCTCTGTTTTACAATTATCTTGGCTGACCTTAAAAAGATACCCATCAGCAAACTTTATAATCATTGAGTCAAGTAAAGACATAATTTTCCTTGGAATTCTAACTTGAGTTAAACTGAGTTTATCTACTAATTAAGCCATAGCTGATGCATTTAGATCATATATACATAATCTATAGTGTAATATAGATTAAATGTATATTAAACAGCAACACACTAAAACAATACATATGCACAGACTGTGTGCATTTCTGATGACATTTGAGGACACCAAGTCTCAATGTTCAGAGAAGAGTTGCTTCCAAGGTCACCTTAACAATGTCTTAGGTCAGCAATAAATTACATGCTTGCTTTACAGATTCACGATTTCCACAAATCATACTCATTTGATAACTGGTTTGTGTCCAAACCAGTAGAGTGCTTAGGACACTCCCCAGGAAAACTGACAAGCCAAGGACGGAAAGGAGATACCCACAGCCACACAGAGCTCCTATTTACTGGGGAGAAACACAGGAACGGCTGGGAAAATGGTCATTTAAACAGTGACATTGCTGAGCTACCACGGCTTCTTCTGCTCCCGACCACCATGGCCATCCTGCCCCTGCCGTCTCACCGTCACCATTCTGCCACCACCACCGCCGCACACGGCTACAATGTGAGACCGTCTTCCCACCTCACTGTGAAGGAACTTGGAGGGAAGCAGCTGAGCCATGACCACGTTTGATCCCACAAGGACAAATATGCGTTACCTTTTTATGCAGCATGTTCTGCTGGGTCCTGCAGAGAGAGAGGACTCCCTCCCAGCAGGGACTCGCTTGTCTCATAGTGTGGAGCAGCCTTTTCCCCTGAAGTGAGTGGGAGGAGAGGCTTGCCAGCGCCTGCCTCTGTTTGCACGATGACTTACAAAACACCAAAGGATATACAGAGCCATGGGGACTGAAAACTACACGGGGTTTCCTGGGGAGAGTCTTAGGCTCAGAGCTCAATAGGCCTGCTGTGGAAACTGATACACGCACCTATCAACTGAAGGTTGCCATTTTGCTTTGCTCACATATTTAAGATGTTTATATGGACAAGTCAATCAATTCTAGAATATTTATGATCGCTTCAGAGTTTATTTTTCATGGAATTCACCTAAATCCAGGTTTAGAATTAGATTGGGGGGGGGGGGAGGATAAAATCAAGTGACAGGGAACTTTCTAGAAGCACGAATGACAGACTAGCAATTAAAGACCAGTTTTAAAACCAATGCAGAAAAGGCCAGTTTCTAGCATAGAAAACATAAAATGAGTTGGTATCCTGAGTTCACAGCTCAGCACAAGCCCAAAGTGAGCAGTTATGCCAGGAAGCCGATGCTCGGCCGCTTTGATGTCAGAAGCGGATTTCCGCACGATTCTGGGAGAACGAGAGTTCTTTATTACTACCGCTGAGTGCAGAGAGAACTGCTGGGGAGGGCGCCTGTCAGTCCGCAGAGTTACAGGACAGCCTGGACAGACACAAGAGGCTCAAGTATGGAGAGGACGCTGCAAAGACGACAAAAAAGAAGGCCACTGTAGAAACTCGCCTGCCCTAAGAACTGGGCAAAGTTACCAGACTGGTTTATGCTTAATCAGAGCCACCTACTATCTGAAGACCAGCCTTGAAGCTCAGAGAATCACACCTGTTAATCTCATGCACGAAGTCTTCAATATAAACGCAAGTTTTAAGTTTATAGGTGCGTGCAGTAATTTAGTTACAATGGGACTTTCCACGGCAAGGTGAGTTGTGCCTTTAGCGAGGAGCTTTCCCTAAATACTGACTTTGTTTAAACTGCTGACTTTCCACTGGCATGTATGTAAGCTGTGATAAGCACTGCTGAGAAAGCCCCCACTGGGGAGGGCTGGGGATGTCTTGACGTGGTAGGGAAGGGAAAGTGAAGCAGGAGGCGGCTTCATCCGTCACAATGCTGGGGTCACAGGAAGACCGGTCTGGAGGTCAGGTGGGCTGACTTCCGGCTCCATGGTGGGAGTCATTTAGCGTTCCTGCTTCTCTGTTTTCTCAGCCACACACAGGAGATCTTGTTTTTTTTTTGGTTTTGGTTTTTTGAGACAGGGTTTCCCTGTGTAGACCTGGCTGTCCTGGACTTGCTTTGTAGACCAGGCTGGCCTTGAACTCACAGCAACCCACCTGCCTCTGCCTCCCGAGTGCTGGCATTAAAGGCGTGCACCACCACACCCGGCACATGGGAGATCTTAAACCGCAGGAGTTTTGATATTTCAGCCCTTTGATTTTATGTCATCTATAGATCCAGCATCCAAATTTATGGCAAGCTTTTTAAAAATGTCACTTCACAAAATGCTGCCCTTTAATTTGAAAGCTATCTTGAGAAATCTGTAATAAATATCGGTACTAGCAAGAAAACAAAACACTGTTTAATAATCTATGCTATTATTGGAACTTAATAAATGTGCTATTTAATAGTCTAATACTCTGATTTTGTTTCCTATTTATTGTCTTGTGAAATGTGTCCTCTAACCACTAGTCTATATTTTTCACGCTCAGATGAGGGATGATTTCATTAAAATGAGATAAACAGAACAAGATGTTACAGTCGCTGTTACGGAGGACCAGAAGCACCCTTTCCCCAGGTTAACAGAGTGAAGGATGGGCCTCACCTTCTGTTGAAGAAACGGAATCCACTTGCAGTGCAGCAGCTCCCGGCGGTACTGCCTTGTGAAGGGCCCGAGGTAGGAGACAAATGCCGCCGTGAGCAGCACATCTCCACACAGTGTCTTCTCCCGAGTTTCGAAGGACTTAATGGACTGACCCCATCGGATCTTCTCTGACTGAAGGATAAAATTACCCATATGTAATTACGGGGTGAGCATCAACTCGCAGATGCTTAACGCAATTACCTGACAGCGTAGTTCGAGCCTGTGGCCTCCTGTGCCATCTCTAGAGGAACGGCGTGGAACCGGCTGGGGTGCCTGCTTTAATCTTTTGCCTGTCTGAAACCCATCACTGCCCAGTTCTCCCACTCTCTCCAGCCAAGTTCAGCATCACATGACACGAGCTCACTTACGTCTTGTTTTCTCAGTTGTGCTAACACTTTAGTTGTGATTGGGGCCCTCCTAAACAGGTCAGCCAGTTGTGCTAATACTTTGGTTGTGATTGGGGCCCTCCTAAACAGGTCAGTCAATTGCTTCCCTGTCCCTATGGGAGAATAGAGAACCTGCTGCTTCAACTAGTGATGTTAAAATTTTCTTTAAAAAAAAAAAAAAAAAGAAGAATATCTCACTATGTAACACTACCTAGCCTCCAATTGGCTATGCTCCTGCCTCAGTCTCTCCAGTGCTAGCAACTCCATGGCTGTGTAATGTCATGCCCAACTGGCAAGAATTCTGCTTGTCAACCTGGCTAGTCTCTATTTTACCCCTTTCTTTTGGCACTAGCACTATACTGTTTAAATTAATATTTTTTTCGTAAAGTACTGGCTATGGGCTGATCAGACAAAGAAAATTACCAAACATCATTCCTGTTAATTAATTAAAACATAAATCTTAAATAACCACTAATTCTGAATTCTGTTAATTAAAGAATGATTCCAGTAGTAACCAGATCCAGACCATTTTTCTAGTACAATCATTAGATCGGTGGAGGGAGCTCTGAGCCACGTTAATCCTGAGAACCAGGGCTCAGCTGGCCTCTGTGACAAGACGCTCAGAAACTCAGTTAAGCCCTTCTATCTAGTGGGCTGGTCATTTACAATCTGATTTACAGGGTGAGTGTGTAGGGCCCTTGATATTGGATTTGTATGAAACTGCAATAAATATGTATGGATTGCCTGAACTGCAGGGTAGTCCACTAAATCACTCCATTTTTAAGGCATGTCAAAAATTAATATAACATTCTAAGGATATGGAAAATTAATAGGAGCCAAAACAATCATCAATTTCATAGCATAAGGAAAGAGAATCCAAAGACTCTCCCCTTTCTTCCAGGAAAAAAAAAAAAGATGCTGCAGGAAACATAACTTACACATGACACAAAAAACCAAAATGTCAGCTTCCTGCGAACCGTAATAACACCTGGGACACACGTGGACGTTCCCTCGAGCTGTCCCAAGGTCTCCGTTGCAGCTACACTGTTGAAGCCGGGAAAGCCCAACTCTCTGGTCCTCTTTTCGGAATCCATTATTTTCTTTCCTCAATCCCAGACACTTCCACTCACCTCGCCTCCACATTTGTTGTTTTTGCTTTGTACATGAGAGTGAAGTGCACCCAGCTCATTTCTCTAACACCTTTGGACTTGAAGATGCACTAAACACAGACTTACTGGCTGTTGAGAGCGTCAATAATTTCATTCCACCACCCCTGCAGCATAAATCACTCCTGACGCTGGGTAACAAGGGTTTAAGAGTTGGAACATGTCCTGTAATAAATTTCTGGACAGTTAAAAATCACTATAATTTTATTCTAATGCATTATAGATTGCCTGTAATGTCATCCTGGCTGGGGTGACCCATTTCTAATTTTGAACAGCTGTTCAGCTCAGGACTTAGTTAATGATTAAATATAAATTGCCTGATTTATTAGTCTGAATGGCTGAGCTTCCAGGTCAATGCTATATAGACAAAATCATCAGTCTTGATGCTTTTCAGAAGTTAACTGTCTCCTGTTCTAGTCAGAAAGAATTTATCCTCAGAGGAAAAGGTCTGACATGTTCAATTAATCCTTCAAAAATATATTTTTCCTCCTTAACAACATACAAGCCGTCTCCACCCCACCCCCATTGTCTAAAGCAGCCTACGTCCAGGCTTGGAGGCTGTCCCTGTGAATTAGAGATATTGGGAAAAGCTGCTTCCACCCTGATAGACCCGCAGGCAGCCAAGAAGCACCTGACTACGTGACACTCTTCTTCTCTCAGGCACCTCACACGTGGTAGCACATTAAACACTTAGGTCTTACCACATTAGGTGGAAGCAGCTGTAAGACCCAGTAACAGTAAAGCCTTCTCAGCTGACCTGAAGAGAAAGCGTCTTCAAAGAATCTCCCTCCCTCCCTCCCTTCCTCCCTCCCTCCTTCCCTCCCTCTCTCTCTCTCTCTCCCTCCCTCCCTCCTTCCCTCCCTCCATCTCTCTCTCCCTCCCTCCCTCCCTCCCACCTTCCCTCCCTCCTTCCCTTCCTCTCTCTCTCTCCCTCCCTCCCTCCCACCCTCCCTCCCTCTCTCTCCTTCCCTCCCTCTCTCCCTCCCTCCCTCTCTCCCTCTCTCTCTCTCCCTCTCTCTCATGCTCACTCACTCACTCTCTTTCTCCCCCATCCCTCAAGCAAAAGTTACTCCAACAACAAATATCTATCAATGACCTTGATACTGGGTACTGGACTTCCTGCCTGGAATCAAATCGTTCAAAATGCGTGAAGTTCCTGTCATCCAAACGCTTATGTTAGATTTGGGGAAAATGAAAAAACATGAAAGACGTATGTATGAGCCCCCCAAGACTCTGGAAATGTTGTGGAAGATGGGGCAGAAAGAGTGAAACAAAGTCAGGGAGGACCCAGGCCCAGCAGTGTCTTCTGGACACGGCAGGATCCTTGTACGTGAATCTCAGGTACACCGTAAAGGTCAGGCTAGCCTGGGCTACAGAGTTAGACTATGTCAAAAGTGACTGAGTGTGTGTGTGTGTGTGGGGGGGAGGCAGGGCAGCTAGCCTAATAGAGTACACACCCCTCTCTTACACCTCTCTCACACCTCCCTTTTCATCCTAAAAGAACCTGGTTTTGAGTAAGGTGACTCCGTGTTCCACCCTCATGATGTAGACCATGACTGGGTGGCCTGGCTTTCCAGCCTACTTTACAGTTAGGAGTGGCCAGTCTAGTTCTTCAAACTCTCCCAAGTGTGAACCTGAGAGACCACTTTCCATGGGGAGCTAGGTGTTTTATAAAGAGAAATTCCTAGGTACCTATTTCTTTCCTTTTCCGTGGAGAAATTTGAGATTGTAGTGCATCTTGGACAGAAAGGGAAGTAAGTGTTCAGGGCAGTGGCCCATACATAGACTGTGGCAGCCATCGTGGGGCAGGAAGCATAACGCGTGAGGGCTGTTGCCCGTGTGCCTGTCCCGGAGAAGCAAAAGAGACACTTACCTCATTATTAATCACCTTCGTGGACACTTGCTACTGTCTGCCCTTGGTAATTTAAAAATTATGTTTAAGCCACTGTAAAGCAAGGTGTCCATCAGCTCCACCTAAATGCACTCGTGCTGTGTCCTTGGCAGCTAAATGTGTTTGTAGTGATGTGCCATACGCTCCTTAGTCGTGTGGTGTTTGGCTTGTATTCTTTTAAGCATTAATATACTAATATTGATATCCTGTTATCCTGTTACCTAATGTACCTTATGCTTAAACAGCACCATTGAGATATAATTCTTTTTGCTGTTGGTGTTTTGTTTTGAGACAGAGTTTCTCTGTGTAGGCCTGGCTTGGCTGTCTCTCTGTGGACCAGGCTGGCTTTGAACTTCCAGAGATCCGCCTGCCTCTGCCTCCTGAGTGCTGGGATGGAAGGCGTGCGCCAGCACACACAGCCTGAGATACGATTCTTACACTATGAAGCTTACCTTTTAAAGTACATAGATTTCGGTGTATTCTATAACCATCCCCACTGTGTGATTTCTCTTGCCCCTCTCTCCTTCACCCCAGAAACTATTCTCTAAGCCACACGTCCAGCCTGTAACCACCGACTGTCTTCCAAGGCAGCCAAACTTGGGAATTTCATATGCCCAGGTCTTTGTTTGTTAGCAAGGTATTCAAGATTTACCCGTGTTATGGCATTGCATGGACATATTATGTTTTTGCGCATCTACTCATAGGAATGGGATTCTTTCTAGTTTGGAGTGCTGTAAATAATGAGGAAGTGAACAGTGAATGACAGGAAGACTTTTGAGTGGAAACTTGTTTTCATTCCTTTGGAGTACGCACCAGTGACTGCACCTGTTAAGTCACATGGTACGTTCATGGTGAACATTTTGAGACTTTTTTCAGAGGATGGACTGTTTTACATTATAGCAAACAATATGTGACAGTCACAATTTCCCTATGGTCTCCTTGGCAACTGCAGCTGCAGTTCCTAGTGACAATGCCGAACAGAGCTTCACGCCTTTGGCCTACTGCACATCTCAGACAGAGAAACGTCTCAAGTCCTTTGCTTATCTTTTTTTTTTTTTTTAACTTTCACAGGAAACAACGAGCTTCACACAACCTTGCATGGATAGTGCACTTCATGTATTGTCCAAATTACTAAACTTGGATAATATTATCCAAATAAGGGACAAGAAAACAAAGCAGAGGAGCGTCAAAGACCTGTCTCAAACCATTTGGTGTGACACGACAGAACAAGTAAAATTTGGTATCAGCAACATGCTCATGGTCGAGGTCGTGTTCTTCAGCTGTGCATGTTCATACAAGGAAGGGTCCATGAGCCTGACTTCAGCACTTTTACCTAACAGAAAGCCACTCACGTTAGCACGCTGCTCATCCATAGAACGAGTGAACACCACAAGCATAGCCCGTCAGTTTGGGTATGAAAGTAGGATCTGCTGGTGGAAGTCAGTGTCAAACTGCCTAGCCATGTCCTGAGCTCTATACTATGTTAGAGGAAACCACCAAAGAGATTAAAAGGGGGGGGGGATGGGTAGATAATATTCCACCCAGATCCTTCATCATCTCAAAGTGGCTACAAAACAGTCGAATCCTGACAAAATTGGCATTTTTAAATTAAAACCTTATTATAAAAAATTTACAAATTAAAAAAATGCACTGAAATTAACCAGACACAAAGTCTACACATGCCAGTGAACTACTTCGGAGCTAGAGCAGCCATTCCGAAGCTGATCAGCCTCACGTTGCTTTTCACAGATGTAAAGGTAACTGTTTCAACTCTGTCACAGAGTCTCTCTCTCTCTCTCTCTCTCTCTCTCTCTCTCTCTCTCTCTGACTCTGTCTCTCTCTCTGTTGACTATGCAAATGTCACACTGAGTTTACTGGCTACACACACACACACACACACACACACACACACACACAACTGGTTGTTCATTTTATTTATTTTTGCTTTGCTTTTTAAGGCAGAGTCTTGTATTAGTCAATCTGACCTTGTACTTGCTTTGTGGCTGAGGAAAGCCTTTAGCTCCACCCTCCGAGTCCCGAATGCTAAAATTACAGACACACGCCTCCAACTCCTGGCCTTACGGCTGCTGGCTTCCTCCTTCTGGTAACTTGGCCCTTTAAGTCTGAATAATGAATAAATATTCTCCAACTTATCAATTCTATGTTTAGTTTGTCACTGTCAACAAATGATCATGAAACCCAAAGCCGCCAGCCTGGATGCTTCAGTGAGAGTTTCGAAGAAGAGTTAACTTGCCTCCAGTTCGCCGACGAGTCTGTTTGCTAGTTCAATCGTCTTGTTGGTTTGAGTCACCTCCTCCTGACACCGAACCTTCTCCGCTGTTGCCTTCTCAAACGAAGCTGTAAGTTTGCTCAGGTTCCGATCCAGATCCTAAAGAAGGGGTCAAAACTAACTGTGGAGACGTCCTTAGTCAACGCCAACATGACAGCCACTGGGAGACACCGCTGACAGGAAACGAGACCCTTTCTCCCCACTGTCCTTTCACCACACACATTTTAGGGATGAAAGGAAGCTATGGTGATGACCAATGTGCCAGAGCCACTCCAGACAGCAGCTTGCCATATGGCTTACCTTCTTCCACTCTCCCGTGGGGTACACAGAGGGACTGAACTGAGTGGTACTCCCTAAGACTCAAAACACGCCGTGAGTGCCAACCCCTCTGTTTGGTGAATAGGTTGTGTTTTGGCCCTTGTCATATCAAGGGATCTTAGAACCTTACAAGCACCTACAAAAGCAGTGTTATAAGTCTTAGGCCTGTTAGAGCTTACAGGTAGTAAGATGGCTACAGTGAGGTTTCGCATAACCATCTGGCATCTTAGTTGATGGTTTTCGGCTGTATTAAACTCTTTTTAAATGTCTTAAGCTAAAAAGGGAATCACAGGACTGACAGGAGATAGCGCGGTTGGACCCCAAGAGTCTCAGGAAATGGGAAAGCTCCCAGAATGTCTCTTGGAAACCCTTGAGTGGCTCATGTGGCTTCTCCTTACGAGAGTCTGACCCTGTCACTGTTTAGTCTGCTTTACTGTGTCTGTGGTGGAGGATGGTAATGCTCTAAGTGAAGCAGCCCGGCCCAATTGGCATATCCAGGTTTTTGGATATGATAACAGATCATGTCTGAGTCTCACCACCTAATTTCCAAAAGAGAAAAATGCAAGTTGAGACATATTGATGGGGTCTGAAGGGCTCAGGAACTGACACCTCCCTCCCTGTCTCAGTTCAGTACCTAATAGATAAAGAGTTAATAGGTGGGGAAACACAAACAAACGTCCACTGTTGACAGGCACCGGGCACACACCTAGGACCCCACCACTACAGAGGGAGAGGGAGGGCAGCTGAGAGATCAGGCCAGTCTGAGATACACAATGAGATAGCTCTAAACTAATAAACGGTCTGAATGGGTTTGCCTGGATGGGGCCATCTGACAGAAAGTCCCTACTGCCCTAAGCAAAGTACTTGGATTAAAATCAGGAGCAAGTGCAACATAGAAGGAAGGAACAACGAGACCACGGAAGCCAGGAAAGGTTGGACGTTCCCTGGGCTTGGATCTGACTTACTAACTCTGCAAAGGCACCTTGTCCCCAGCATGTGTCTCCCTGCGGCCCTGGGAGGGACGTGAACCTAAGTGGAACTTGTAGCTCTTTGGCAATCCATTCTGCTGAGGGTTTGAGGGAACTCGTCTTTCTTAGACATTTCAGCTTTCCTCTGTGGCCTTTTCTCTGTTGAGTATTTGCTCTGAGGCTCGTCAATGTGTGTACTGACTCCGTGCAAACAGTCGGGCTAAACACCTTCCAGCTCTCTGCAGCCTGTGCCCAAAAAATTACTCGTGTGAACACAGAACGTCTTTGCATGACCATGGTCAGCTCCCTGGTCCTACAGAGTGCCATTACTTTCCTATGAACATTAAATTGCTTCTAATAGCTACCCAAAGCCATAAAGAATATGTAACGCTTCCTAAGTCAGAATGGTGGGAAATCAACTTACATCATTTATCCCAACTTTAACCTCTCAATGAGATACAAATGAGTGTTGGTCTGATCTGGTACCCACGCCGCCTTCTGCGAGGGGAACTAGACTCCTTTGTCTATGATGCATTCTTGTTCTTCATGTGATGTTCGCTTAGCTGGGATCACTTCCTATCCTTTGGCACTGACCTGGTGGAAGAGCATGCTGGCCGAGCAGGAGGGGGTATGGGCATGTGGCCTGGGCGAGGAGGGGTAGTGAGGAGGGGCTGAATTACTAAGAGCGTTGTCAAAGGAGAAATCTTCAGGGATTACTGGTCATCTTACTCAAACTGTTGCCACAAAGAGGCCTTGTAAACTGAATAAGATGGAGGCACAACTCAATACATTGCCTGGATACTCAAGGATTCATTGCTTTGGTCTCTGCCTTGGGATGTGATTTTGACAACTTGCCTTGAGATCTTTAGAGGGATCTCTGTGAGAGAACACTTCACACTTTTTTTTACCAAACTGACCAGTAGTCAACTACACAGCAAGCTTAGCTTAAATATTATAAAAGGCCTGCACAGTCACAGGGACACTCTAAAGGGTTCTAAACAGCGGCGGCTCCAAATGGACCCTGAGCCTTCATTGCTCTTTCTTCATCACGCTACATGCATGCTTTTCACCCTAAGCAGTCTCGTAAGAAAACTTCTCTAAGTCCAGACCACCACAGGGATTTCTATTTCTTGTATACCAAAAGGTCTCCCTATCCAGCAGACAAAGAGGACAGAGCCCCTGGTTGCACTTTAAACTGAAATGTCCTATAAAATAGTTGCAGGGTCCTCAGGTCAGGGGGAAAGGCAGACACATGCGGAGCTCAGCAGGGTCAGGGGAGCAGGGGCCGCTGGAGGACTAAACCTGGACATCAGCTCTCGGTCTTTGGCTGCTGCTTCTCCGCCCTTCGCTCCTATCCAAATTCAAGAGACGGGGGATAAGCTTAGTGGATCCTGGATCAAATATGCATCTAGGCCTTGTGTAGGAAGTCATCCCAGCTAAGCGAACGTCACGTGAAGAATGAGAACACATCATAGACAAAGGAATCTAGCTCCCCTCGCAGAAGGCGGAGTGGGTACCAGGTCAGATCAACACTTGTTTGCATCTCATTGAGAGGCTGAAGTTTTCTGTCACAGATGACAGATGAGAAGCCAGAGACTGGAAGGCTCCTGTGAGCTGTCAGTCTCGGGGGAGCCTCTCTGTGCTCCTGCCACCCATCTCACCCCCTCCACGTCTATCCTCTCTGCTCTCAGCATCTGTCAGCCAGCTGCGATTCCACCCTGGCCCTCTGCCACAACCGCTCCTGCCCCAGCTGAGGCCCCCACAGAGCCCTCTCCCGGTTGCCTTTGAACTTGTCTCTCTGCCTTTAGACATCTTTCCTTCCAGCATCCTCTCAGTTGTTAAGAAGCTATTTGATGGTGTCATTAACCTATTAAAAATCTTTCCCAGTCAGATCTAGCTCTTTAACACTCAGGGGAAAAGAAAATTGAGCTTCCGTAAGCATGAGAGGCTCATCTTTGCAAATGCCTTTCACCCTTCCCCGCCTTTAGCCTTTCCTGCTGTCAGCGTTCCCTGCAACATCCCTCTTGGTGCCCTTGCCTATTGTGATTTTTCAAGAGTCCCCTGCATCTTTCCTTGATTCTTAGTCTCTGTAGGAATGCCTTTCCTGTCCTCACCACTTTGACTCTTAAGCAGCATCTGAAGGGCGTGTCAAGCACATCTCCACTAGCCAGCACTCTAATAATCTTCCTGGCTCATGGTGCTTGGTACCAGAGTTGCCTTTGGATGTCCTTAGAACATCACACCACAGACCTAGTGGGTGATGATGATGGTATTCATAGCTCTAGATAGTCCCCCAAGCACCGACACTGTAAACTTGCCTCCATGCTAACCTCTTAATATAGATTAATATAAATTATGCACTTAATCATTGCAATCTACCTAAGAAGATGCTATCATATAGGTCCAGAGTCCCTATAAAATTTTAGAACATCTCAGGTTTTTGAGTACTCATGTAGATTTTTTACATGTTGAACATTCCTAATTTAAAACTTTGGGATATCCAAAATGTTCCATTTAGGAAATTGTGCCCAAAAATCAAGCCCAAAGAGCGTTGGACTTCGAAGCAATTTGCATTTTGTATAAGGAGTGCTTAATTTGTACCTAGTCACAATGAGAAAACCTCTGTTACTAGAGGTTAACCAACTTGTATAGGTAGAACTGTAGACCGTGGCCAACACGCTAAAGCTGGCTCTAGGGGGCTTGATTTCAGTTCCAGAGGCAACTTTGTTCTTTCTACTAGACCGGGGAGCCTATTCTATTAAAGTGCAGGAGCCACTGAGGCCAGTGTGAGTCCAGCACACAGCAAAGAGAAACAGCTGTGAGATGAGCCTGTCGGTGAACGGATTCACGAAAGACCAAGCTCCTTCCTGTTTTCTAGAGCACAGATATGGTAATGTCTACAAGTGGGATCCTAACCCTGGTCCAGGAACCTCCTCACGGGAACGCTGCTTTCCTAGGTGACACTTACCACAAGCTTCCTCCTGATGACCTCTAGCTTTTCAGTAGCTGCAGCCAGGTCTAAGTTTGTTTGGGCCAACGCCTGACGTTTGGGCTCCACATCGCAGTAAACCTGAAAATCCACACGGGTCCATTCAGAAGGCAGTGCAGACGCAAAGGGGACAGCAACCCCGAGTCCCCAGAGTGGAGAGCGGTGTGCTCTTGGTGTCCTTGCCATCCTCCATCTCAGCAGACGCGGCCTTCGGCACGCTCTTTGCTCTTCCATCGCCCATTTTCTTCTGGACTTCAGCGCAGTAAGCACTTGCATAAATGTTATTTAAGTCAAACCCCATCAATATACTAAAAATCAGTTTGTCCTAAAATGACTAACCCCACTGGAGCTACCTGACCAGGCAGAGGTGAGGCCTAGCCTGAGAGTAAAGGGCTGAGGATGGAGAAATCCTCTGACTGAAAGGGCGCGCAGAGCTATGCCCATGCCCTCTTACCCACACACTCAGCTCTGCTTTCAGTTCCTGACGACCTCTACTACATGCTGTGTTGACTGGGCGGTTGGGTAGATCAGGTCCTATTTTCTACTTTACAGAGAAACAGGACAACTCAGGGTCTAATTTCATCTTCCCAGTGTCCCCTGGGAACAACCTGAGCTCAGTGCTCAGGCACTGATCTGTAGAGAGAGGCCACATCTTCTGTGGCTTGTCCAAGCCTCTGTGCAAGTAGTGTCCATGTGTGGAGATGGGCAATGTAATGGCGTATTACTTCTACAAGCCCTGCTCTGTGAAAGGTACAGCTACATTTTAGGATGATTGTAAAAGCAATTTTATTCTCTTTGCACAGTTGTTATCCAGGAGGCCTACTGTGTCTCCTCCTGCTGGCCTAGGCCTAGTCCTGGAACCTTCTAGCCTCTGTATAATCTAACCTAGGCCTAGAATGTTTTCGGCCTCTGAGACTCACTGCTGAATAAGCTCACCCTCACTTGTTCTTTCTGAGCTCTGGGTGGCTGGTTTGATTTAGCTGCTCTGGCTCAAACTCCTCTCCCAGCTGACTGATTCAATCTGGCTTCTGTCTCGGCCTGGAATTGCTCTGCTTGGCCTCAGACTAACTCATCAATCTGCTCTGATCTTTTGGCTTCTTCTCAGCTTCTGGCCCATTCCCTCTTCTCTCTCTGCAAGCCATCCCTCTCTTCCTGTCCTGGTAAAACCCGCCTCCTCTCTCTGTAAAACTGCCTCTCAGTAGCTTCCCTCTCCTCTCCTCACAGAGTTGGGCGCATCCTATTCTGTCAAATCTTGTCTGATTTGTCACCCTTTCTGCCACTCAAGTAGGCATCACTTTCAAATATGGGTCCTTCCTTCCACAAGCTAACTTTACTTTTGTTTGGGATTAAAGCCTTGTACCACCATGCCAGGACCTAAGCTTTTTGTTTTTGTTTTCTTTCTTTCTTTTTCTTTTTTTTTCTTTTTTTCCATCTGATACTTGCTTTATACCAGGCTGGCTTTGAATTCAGGCAAACTTTGTTTGCCTCAGGCTCCTGGATTAAAGGCATGTTTGTATTCCAACCAGATCACACAGGCCTAGAAGGTCTTTGGTTGTGATCTCTTGCCAGAGCAGCCGTGTTCTGAATTAACATTCTTCTACAGATGATCATTTGGGGAATGACAGTACGCTTAGCTTTCACTCTGTACTTTGGAGTCTGAATATGGCATACGACTCTCTACAACAAAATGACTCAGTTCTTCAAGGTCCAGGCCAAACTTACTTCTCTTTTTGTACCTGGCATTGCGAGAAGGGTTGGAGACACAGTTGGCAGGCAATAAATACTGGATAAATAAATCAATGAATGAAATTATTTTCTATTTTTACATTTTCCCAAAGTAAAAAAGGCACAATTAATGTCATTATTTAAACACTAAAGCAAATCATTAATATTTTCATCTCTCCCTGTACCTATAATAAAGATGGTAATAAAAATGTTTACTCTAACAGCAAGGCTTCATTTAATTCGATATGTATTCAGACTTGCAGATTTCCCAGCTCAACATGAGCACTTTAGTGTTAACATATTTTATATATGTAAACCAATTGGTACTTTTAAAAAAGGTGCTTTGAAGTGTTGAAACTAGCCAGCCTTTTCCTACAAAGCCACCGCTCTCTAACATATGAACTATCTTCCTGCTGAGAATAATGTTAACTCGAGATACCATGTCTTGTTCTTAGAAATACATACCTATCATCCAAAAACTAAACAGCTGATAACTTTACGTTTCTTGCTGACCTAAGAATTAACCTGCTGGCAGAGACGGCCTTGCCCTGCTGCAGGCTCCGGCCAGAGGAGATGCTCACGGATGCGGGTAGAACCAGGACTCAGGAGAAAGCTCTGCTTTCTGGTTGGACTTACAGCCTGCCCTACAGGAGGAAACATGCGGCTGCTAACTGTAAATCTGGGTCAAATCCTACAGCTAGGGAGGCCCCAGCCCAGCAGGAAATGACTACTACTGCTGTGCTATGGACAGATAACTAAACCGTCTTCTAAATAGTCGTGTCTGTGCCCATGTGTGAGCACTGAAGCGCAGAGATTCATACCTGGTCCAAGTACTGAGAATAAGCGCTGTCTAGCTTATCTACAGCAAGAGGTCTGTCTTACCACCCCCCCCCCCCCTTCCAGCCTAGGGAACATCGAAGTAAAAGCTAGAGTTTGGGGAAGGATGCTGTGAATGCTGTCTTCTGACGGGGCTTGGCCATCACACTCAGGAACTCATGAGCAGCTGTGGACCCTGCTGCGTAAGGCAGGCACAACATAGGGCCATTCAAGATTCTCCCCTGGACGCAGGAGTGGGTCATGAGGCTCCGCCACTCCTAGGTAAGCCACTGAGAACTGGTGGTTGCCAGGTCAAGGGGTGTCACTTTCTTTAGTACTGCAGGAATGGATGGCTTGCCCGTGCTTTAGTAAGTAGCCCCCTGTCCCCACTTATGCTCATAGTAGCAACCCCCAGTTAAACTCAGTGCATCAATTTTTTTTTTCCTGAAGACATTTAGGAGGCGACTAGCTGGGAAGGCAGTGAGAGCGACACGAGTGGGGAGGGCAAAGAGAGCCTAATGGGGGTTAAATACGATCACAATACATTGTATATATAGATGCAATTGTCAAGGGAGAGGAAACAATTTCAAAAATTAGCCATCACAGCCCTTGGTGGAAGCACCTGAAACCAGTGGATAAAGAACGATACCTCATAAAATTTAACGATGTTTATGACCCAGGCGCAGAGACCAGCCGCTGCGAACGATTTGGTCTGGATCAGGTTTGGATTAAACTCTGGATCTTTCAAATATTGCTCGTGCACGACTTTTAGGCAGCTGTCCGGAATGTGCTCTTTATCGTAGTTAATTAACGCTTGCAGGAAATCATCAACCTGTAAACGCAAAAGGACTTACTGCCACGAGCCTGTTCTGGCTGCAGAGAAAATTCCAAGATCAAAAGTTAAAACCAGCTTTTAGGACTTGCATTACAAAGGCACAATTGGCAAGCAGCTCTTAGCCCACTGCTTGGCTTTTTTAGCCTTACAGTACGAAGTTAGAATTAGCAACGGACACTTTTAAAACCTCTTCTCTCCTGGGGTAAAAACATTCTGTGCCAGCACAGGAGGCTCACGGTTTGAAGAAAAGGAAGGCAGGAAATAAAAAAGCAAATCCACACGCGCCAAAGGCCTCCGCTTCACCTTCTTCTTGTACATTAGTAACTGCTTTTTTTCCCAGCCTAAGTAATCCATGTAATTTTCTCCCTCCTACACTTAGCCACTTTCATAATCTTGCAAATAATTAGCAACCTTCCACCTGCTGCTTGCATTGACTTAGGTGCGTCACCAGCCCCTGCTGGCCTCCAACGTGGCCAGCAAAAGCTAGGCAGCGGTCTAGGGAACAGCAGCTGCTGATGCTGACCAGCTACAGAGATGGGTCTTTCGGCTTAAAATTGATTTAAACATGTCTTGCTGTCAGGCATATGTATAATGAGGGCAGTGTGCTCGTTGTTATGATTTTCTTCCTGCCACCCTGGCTGGTGGTACCTTTCCCATGAAGATCTTAGCTGCTTTCCAACTTCGGTCTTTCGGCACTCTGCCCCTGGGGGCCAGAAGGGCCATCACAGCCGCAGTAACATTGGTGACAGCGGTTGGGGGGTTGGGGAAGGTTTTCAGCTCCGTGAGGTTCACCTGAAACAGAGCAGGCACTCAGATGGGGGACACTCTGGTTCCTGGCTGCCTCTCAGCTACCTGCTTTCTAACTCTGATACTCTGGAAACATCTCTGCAATTTTGTTGCCAGTCCTGCAGAGCCCCCCCCCTCGCCCCATAGAAGCCAGGGTATTATGTAAATATACTAGCATTTTAACCAGGCCCTCCCTGTAAACGGCATTCTCGAGGTCAGTGTGCCCTGATTCTCTTTTTCTGCTTTAAATGTGTAAGCAGACATCTCCTCCTTAAACCACTGCGAGTTTCACTTGGGAGGGGTCCATGGGTGTTGGACTGTCTCTCCTACTGCTAATTCCCTCAGCGGAGAACACAGACTCAACTGCAGTGAAACGGGGTGGGGGGGTGGGGGGTGGGGCTAAGTCATGACAGTGAGGGAAGGTGGGCTGGGGAAGGAGTGAGCACCGGGGAGAAGTACGGGTAATCCCATAATAAATGGTTTAAGAGCAAAACCAAATGCGACTCTGCTTCCTTTACTCAAAACTGAAGTGATATATAAAATGCAAAGAGTTAAAATAAAATAAAAATACGAAGAAGAGACCGGGCGTGAGAGCCAGAGCAGAATGTAACGAATGTTGAGATCTGGTTAACTAGGGATTTTCATCATATGGTTTGTTTTGTTTGATTGAAGAGTGTTGGGTCTCAGGGTATCCGAATACCTAGAAATGAGCTCAGCCTGGGCTATAGGAGGGTTTGTGGCAGTTAGATAGAAGCCAGCCTTCTTCGGGAACATGGGGAACCGGTTCCCACCTGCCAAGAGGAGTCATTTCCTTTACCTCTGACAGAGGGACACATGGCTCCATTGACAAAAGCCCATGGCTGCATATCACAGCCCTGCAGGCTCCGTCAGCGCGTCACTAGACCTGTCCCACATCTCAAAGCCTCCACCCTAGCGTGCTGGCTTCTCACCTCCCCAGGCTTCCCTCCTGCCAGAGCCCTGTTCTGGTCTATTTGTAAGGACAAGGTTTCCCCCTGTGCCTGCTAGTCCCACCAGGCTCTCTCTGTTCGCCCTCTCTGGTCATTCTCCTTGGCCAGGCCAACTCTGCCGGGCCTCTACTTTCTCTACTTTCAGCCTTCTTTCTCTCTCAGCTCTGGACTCTGTTCTCATAATTACAATAAAAAAAAACCTTAAGCATAGCATGGAGTGGTCATGTTGCCCCAACCCCTGATACTATGAAGGAGTCTTACTAATTTTTTAAAAATATGTTTTATATTTGGGGGGGGGGGAAATAAAGAACCCTTTAGGTAGTCCTTAGTAGCACAGTCATCACTACCCACCAGCCTGCCTTGTGGAAGGCTGGAGTATGGACAGTGTTAGCAATATTTAGGAGGATTTTCCTGCGGGGCACAGCAGGAAAATATGTATTAATAGGCACTTCAGAGAGGTATTGATGCCAGCTCTAGAGTGTCTCCCCACTCACATTATAACCTAGCCACTGATCTCACTGCCCATAAGTCAGCGTTCTGCTCTGAGGCAACTAAGCAGGAGGAGAGACAGTTTAGCAGCTACGATCTCTGCCCCCCACTGGAGATTTCTCTGTGGTTTATGGATTGAAGGTTTAAGGATAAACTTATGCATTTAAAGCAGAAAAACGAAATTAAAAGACACCGACCTACAGAATGACATGGGTAAGGAAAAGAAGTGGAGCTATAAAGGTGACCTCAGAGGTCCCTTTAACTTTGATATGCCCTGCCCTTTTGCAGGGCCTTGTGGCTGCATGAGGCACCCACTCCTTCCCAGACTCTCATAACCTTTGGCTATTTAAAAAGATCCCACCAGTCAAAAACAAACAACAAACAAACAAACAAACAAACAAAACCCAGTTTACCCTGTTGAGTGTGTTGAGTGCAGCTTTAGCAGCCACCAGCGCAGGCTCCGCCCTGAGTAACTCAGCCTGACACTCCCTCTGCTTCCTGGATGCTTCCGTTTGAATGGCGGCCACCTAATGAGAGAAGGTAGTGGGGGGGGGGGGAAGCCCCTACTCTCCCCAAATTATCATCTCACAGACATCCCCAGCACAAAGCAAGGACGTATTGGGGTGTGTTGTTAGGCAACACAGGTCTACCGTTTAAACAGGTGAGGAGTTTCCCATCAGCACAATGTGCTCAGGGCTTTGTAAAGCAACCATACAATAATAAGCCCCGTACACACACACACACACCACAGACACAAACACACATGCATGCACAAGTGCACACACACACACAGCACACACACACACAAAGTAATACAATAAAATTAAGCTCTACTGACAAATAAAAATGTAAACAGTATTTATACTTCTTGGCATATATTGGGTATAAAACAGCATATTTATTTTTTATGTCTAATAAACTCAATGAAATAACCTATCAGATGTGTTTTATTTATTTATTTATTTAATTCTTTAGTTTTTTGAGATAAGGTTTCTCTGTGTAGCCTTGGCTGTCCTGGACGAGACTGGCCTCAAACTCACAGAGATCTGCCTGCCTCTGCCTCCCTGAGTGCTGGGATTATAGGTGTGTGCTACCACGCCGGGCTCAGATATGTTCTAATTTGCTAAAGTATTTTTCTTCCTTTATGCTGGTAATTTTACCTTAGGAATTTATATGGAAGAAATGTGGGGGGAAAAGTTCTCTTAAATTCCTGTTATAGTTCAAGATTTCTAAGAGTTGCCTAGAGAGGTGGGTTAATAGTTACTAGTAATTACACTTACGTGAACATCACACATCTGTATAACACCTTAACCAGGCGCCCTAGGTGGGGCTGGCTTCTGGTAACCATACCACCTATGAAATATGACTGTTTAATTTCATAACATAACTTTAAAGACATTCTCCACACATCTAAAATTCTGTGGAAACATCTGTTACCAAAATTAGAAAGTATATGTTTATTGGCTGAATTAAATGCATTTATTATTTGCTTTAAGATGCTATGTCATGGGGCTGGAGAGATGGTTTCTCAGTGGTTAAGGGAACTGTTTGCTCTTCCAGAGGTCCCGAGTTCAATTCCCAGCAGCCACACGGTGGCTCACAACCTTCAATACAGGGATCTGGTGCCCTCTTCTGGCCTGCAGGTGTTCATGCAGATAGATAATATATATATATATATATATATATATATATATATATATATATATATATATATATATATATATATATATATATAAAACAAATGAATGTTTTGATTTTTTTAAAAAAAGAATGCTGTGTTAAGGTGGTGGTGCACGCCTTTAATCCTGGCACTTGGGAGGCAGAGGCAGGTGCATCACTGTGAGTTCGAGACCAGCCTGGTCTATAAAGTGACTCCAGGACAGCCAAGGCTACACAGAGAAACCCTGTCTCGAAAAACCAACCAGCCAACCAACCAAACAAAAAGAACCAAAACAAAACAAAACACCAAGAAGAATGCTGTGTCATGGTTTATAGTTTTTCCAATGTGCTTTCCGAATTTTTGGTTGCTCAAAACAAAGGACGCTCAGTCCACCTCAGAATAAAGGAAAACTGTGGGAGAACAACCGGCATCTCGCTGGCACCTCAGGTTATCTGGGGGGCCTGACCTGCAAAACGACAGCGTAACGGACACGCGTTGTGGCTGCGAGCATGTAACTAGCCCCCGATTATATTATTTTGCCTCAAATAATAAATTATTTACCAATTTTAAAGGACGAGCGTTATTAACTGTCTGTCCTTCCTGTGCTGTGCCTTTCGGGAAACAGATAGACAAGAACCTATGCTCCGTTTGGCTGAATGGAGTTTCATTTATCATGAAGTTTTATTTATTTTTGCAGATACCAGAAACTCAAATTCAAAGAAAGCAGCACACCATGCTATTGTTCCCAACGGCAAAACCGTCACGTGGAACGCCACCGCCTCGGCCCAGCCGAAAGGAGCACACATATAGCATAGGTCTTCATAATGAATGGTAGTTGTATTATTAAAATGCGGAACTTGAAAACCATCCAGCAAAGTGACGGAATGGGCTTTGTTAACAATTGAGTTGTTCAATTTGCCTAAAATCTGGAAACCTTTAGAAGCCTCTGCGGCGACTCCCTGACCTTTGCTGTATTACAAATAGGCCTGACGTGCAAGACCCACACCCATTATATGCTTGAATGAGCTCAGTGTTTATTGTTCTTTCATGTCATTAAAGAGCTAAAAGGTTGGGAAAATGCATAATGTAAGGAAAGGTCAAGTGGTAATCATGGTGTGAAATGCTGTTACATGTGTAACTGTAATAATCCCGTAGACTCTGTGCTCCCTGGAGAGGAAGTTGTTCAAAATTGTTCACCTACAAAGGTTTATTTTGCGCTAAATATAGCTCAGCACTCTAAATGGTGGAAGGAGCCTGACCTTTCGCTCCTCCGCATCGGCGATGGCCTTTTCCCGGCTCACTCTCTCCGTCTGAAGGCCAATCTTTGTGATCAGAGCTTCAGCGTCCTGGTTTCTGAGCCGCAGCTCAGCCTCTTGAGAGGCCAGCCTGGCCTGCAGATTTCCCACCTGAAGGAAGGAAGGAAGGGTCATCTCTGCGGAGCGGCTTCTGCTGAGAACCCTGCTTGGTTTTTAGCAGGGATCTGGGGGTTGTGGGTAGGGCTGCAGTTCAGAACACACGTCTGTTCCTACCCAGATTTCACGTCTACTCTCACTTGCCAAAACTTAGACCCATTTATTTTTTTTTCCACATGAGAAAAAGCAGAATACTGTTTTTCAGGGTGCAGGGTTCTGTGCCAGCGCTGGACAGTTTGTCTTCTAACCCTGCATGCTTAGGCAAACACTTTCAAAAGTGCCTAGCAGAGCACTTCCCACCTCTGGACTCCTTCCTTCCTGGCTCTAAACTCAGGCTCGAGGTCACAGAGGCCATGAAATGCCCTCCGCCCTCCCGTACTCTTGAAGGAATGCTGCTGCAAGTTTGAATGACTTAAAGACACAGCCATCTTTGACGTCAGAGAACCTGGCCACATACTGCAATGGCATCTGACACAAAATGTCTTCCTTTGTTTACTCCCCTTCCATGGGTTAGTGTAGAGCCACGCAGACCATCCACTACAGAACCTAGCACCACTGAGAAGCATGGACTTTGTGTGCTCTCTGGCTACCACAGGGCGTTGACTCACCACGGAACAGCCCCACTTAGCTTTTGAGGAACCATTTTCCTGTGGCACTAACAATGTGTCAGTTAAAATGAGTGCTTCTTTCTGTTTTTTCAACCAAGAGTCTCTGGGCTCAGCACGTATGAAAGGAAGCGCAAAGAAAGGGAATGTCTTTAAAAGGTTCGCTCCATCCTCAAATTAATAAAAGCACTTGATGGCTTTGCCCGTGGGGTGCGTCCCATGGCATGGCATCAGGTAAGTTTGCAAGCCCCATGCAGACACAGCCATCTATGCTCGACCCAAGCAGCACAGCCGCGGTGTGCTCCCCTGCACTTTACACTAGGACTGAGTTTTGACCTTTGTGTGTGTCCACCTTTGCTTGTCTGTTCTTCTAGCTGCGGACACTGGCCTTCTGTTGGAGAATGGGATGGGCAGGAACTACACGATTTCAAGTCTTATTTCTGGTTTCTAAGAAAGCAGCTGATTTTTGAAACACACCAGCCAACCCTGCTTTAGGCAAGCAAATTCAGAGAAAAGGGCATTTTGTCTCAAATGCAATCTGGTCTTGTATTCCAAGATTCTTCAAGTTTCCACACGGGAACCCATGCCTCCCTTCCATAATAAATTGTTTCTCATACAACTGAGAAATAACTATTAAATATTTCAGCCACTCTTCTGATATTAGAAGCATGCCACGTATGAGCGCATAGTAAAAAGAACCCGCTGCACGTCTTAACCCAAGGCTTCATGTGTCTTCAGAAAGCTCTGTTCTATAGTCTTTAGCCATGGGGAACAGGTGTGGCCCCAGGCGGTCCTGTACTTGGCTCCTTCTCCCCCTTTTCTTCCCCATCCTTGAGTCCTCAACTCAGTCAAGGAGCTCTGGGCTCATTCCTTTTCCCCAGGGGCTGAGACATCTCCACCTCCAGGATTGCCCAAGATGCTATGTTGTGTGGCTTTAGCTCTTGGGAAGACAGCTCTGAGTATGGGAGACACATTATTTTTCTTCTGCAAAGGCAAGGAAACTGACAGCTCAATTTTGGTGACAACACTATTATTACTTCCTGGGGCAAAGTCAACACTCTTATTTCCTGGGCTCTGGTGTGGGGCATCATTTGAAGGGACCTATTGCTGAGACACACAGCTTTTCCCTCATCTTCTTGGCTCAACAGGTCTCCTAGGAGACTGTTACTAAAGATCTTGATAGGCTAGGAAAAGCAGGCAGGGAAAGGACAACAGAACAGACTAGGATGTGGTGAGCTGTCTGTAAATGGAGGATAAAGGCACTCTTGGAAAGGAGATGCACAGGAGCAAAAGCATGGACCATTCAGGGCCCTTTCTGAAAATGCCCCTTCTGGTCTCTCCTTCCAAGTCACAACCAGCTGCTCACCGACTCTAGAGTTTTGTCAGACTCAAGTCCCTGGCATGTAAAACTACATGTGTGAAGACTGAGTAGAACTTATACCTAAAACATCCTGGAATGTCACGGGCAGAGAGAGAGTCCTCTCGGGGTACATGGGATCTAATTATGTTCTCAACCGGACTTTGTCTAGTTTTTACCCTTGGTTCAGATGGTCCACCCAGCCCTCTTAGGGAAAACTGTCTCCACAAAGCACTGTCCTTCAGGAAATACACGGGAGGGCCTGGCGATGGGTCTTCTGACAGTTGCCAACATGTTCAGCTTTGGGATGACCAGCAACGAACATTTATGGTAGCTTAGACCCAGTTAGCACAGGGGAAGCCCAGGCTGCTTGCCAGTGTCCCAGTCTCTCATGCTAACCCTCCTCTTACCTGGCCCACAGAAGCTGTGGAGACCATGGGCAGCACGCGCGCGGACACACACACACACACACACACACACACACACACGAATGACAGACTGGCTTCAGGCCCAGCATCTAGCACTCTCTATCTTAGGCTGCAGTAGTGACACCTGTATCTCATTTGGTTTTGACTTTAACAACGAAATGAGATCCCAACCCAGTGTTAGGTCTTGGGAGACTATGCTCTGACATAGAAGAGGACTGATGATAGGCTACAACCTCTGAGAGAGCTGGTAGCTAAAACAGGCTTGAGGTCAGGGAGAAGCGTAGACCCTAGAGCAGGCACACAGTCATAGCTAGGTCATGAAAGCCTCGCTGGGGTTGAGTGTCAAAGACAGAAAAGATCCCTACATCCACACTGACAAGATGGCAAAGCCCCTGACTACAAGCCAGCGCCCAGGAAAGTCAGGGACCGGAGAGGAAATGACAAAGTGCTTCCCTTTAAGTCCACCCTGCTCTACACAGCTGCAGGCTGGGAGGGAAAAGTGTGTCCTCAAACCAGCGGGGCGCTAACTCAGAGAGGCCACAACAGTGCGTGGCCCTGCTTCAAACTATGCAAGGCAAAGCTGGACACCCTAGACAGCTGGCTTAACGTTTTGTCAAGAGATGATTGAGCTGACTTAGTTAAGTCATGGCACCGGATTCTCCTCCAGGACCCACTGCCGCACCAGCACTGAGTACTAAGCTGCATTGTCAGCATCAGGCATGGTATCACCCTTGCTGACCAGCTCTTCAGTCAGTTTAGGGAGCTGTTGGTTACTTCCAAGGTCTGTGTGCCAGTGCTGTATCCCTAGGGTTAGCAAGCCACGCTTGCTGTTACTGTGGGACACAGGCATCCCAGCTGGGGAGGACTGTTGGCTCCTTCCCCTCCCTTTGGACACTTGACTTGTGCCTTCTGGTATCAGGAATGCTAGTACTCAGGAAGGAAGCATTCAAATCAGCCCCTGCTCAGGGGTGTCTGGGCCCTGTTCCTGAAGTGCACAGTGCCTTCAGCAATCAGAATGTACCTTCTATCTCTGAGGGGCAACAATCTATAAACACATGTCCTTGCACCTATAGATAAGCATAGTCTGTACGAAAACTACAACCAATCAAGATGCAGAGTGTGGAGCTCACGTTACAAAAATTCACCCACACCTAAGGCTTCGGGAACAGTGTACACGAGAGGAAAGAAAGATTATAAAAGGCAGAGAACCAGGGAGTCTTCTGTGAGATTATGTCTCCTAGTAATGGCAAGTCTCACCAGCAGCCGGGCACGGTGGCACACGCCTGTAACCCCAGCACTCGAGAGGCAGAGGCAGGCGGATCTCTACGAGTTTGAGGCCAGCCTGGTCTACAAAGTGAGTCCAGGACAGCCAGGGCTACACAGAGAAACCCTGTCTCGAAAAACCAAACCAAACAAACAAGTCTCTCCAGCATAACAGCCTGAACACAGGCTGAGTAAGACTGCCACCAATGGACATACCCAAGTGGATGGAGGACAGCCCGTGAGGACTCAGTCCTACACACAGAACTATAAGGAGCCAAGGATGCTGGGAGCAAGAGACATGGTCTTCGCAGAGAAGAGCCCACTGACTGATTGTCCAGTGTCAAATGATCAGCCCTGAAAACGTACATCAGTTAACATTATATGGACTGAGCCGGTGGTATCTAGAAATATATCATAGGTACACATATGTGTGCAGTAACAATCATGAAAGAAGAGGCCATGGGAAAGGATACATGGAAGGGTTTGGGGGGCAGGAAAGGGAATAGAGAAATGCTGTAATTATACCATAATCTTAAAAAAAAAAAAAAAAAAAAAGCCAAGCAAGCAAGTAAGCAAACAAACAAGAACCTAGTTTCTAGTGAGCAAGCAGAAGCTTCTCTCAGAAAGAGGCGCCCGTGCCCCGTCACACCTGTGAGGCCGTGGTCTGTAGTTTTTGGATACCGTTCGCCAGGTGCTCTTTCTTCTGGTGCAGCTCTCCCTGCTTCCTCTGCAGCAGGCTCTTAAACAGTGATATTTGCTCTAGGAAACTCCTCGGGGTGGTGTAGTTGTACCTCCTCTCGTTCTGGTAGTACCAGGCACTCATCTCCTTTACACTGGTGTGAACATACGCCATGAAAAGGCTAATGGAGTCTTTGTGCTGTGGCTGAAACACACACATTGATTTCTCAGGAAATCTGTTCCAGCTGAAAGTACAATTTAGAAAATAAAAGAAGAAAACACCAAAAAAAAAAAAAAAAAAAAAAAAAAAAAAAAATTATACATTATTTTCTTTCTAAAAGCCAGGACGGATTACAGTAGAAGCGACAGGAGATTTTACTTCATCTTCATGAGACACCCACAGAATTGCAGGGAGAACTGTAAAGCATTTGGCCCTCTTAGCTGTCTTGATAGGTAGGACAAAGGATGTTTTTATGTGGTTCTTAACTAAACCCAGAAGCCAACAGGATGGCTGCCCATGTCTTTACAACTGGATCTTAGCCTATCACGTGTATGGAACAAAAGGGAACAAGTGCAAGGCAATATTCAGAGGACACTTCTTTAGGTGACATGTTCATGCAAGATGAGCCTTAAACAGCAACAACAAAAGTCAGGCGGACAACAGCAAGCACAATCAGAGAAACACGGTTTTATGGGAACCAATACCAAATAGAATGGATGGGTTAGCTCCCCATGCCACTCCTTCCGAGGAGGAAATAAGATGGTTATTCCTACTCTTATCTGGAGAAGTGAACACCATCAACAAGACACAAGCAGAGCGGCCCCCTCGGAGTCCCCACGGAGCACCTGCCTTCCCTGGGTCCCTTCCGTGTGTCCCTTCCGTGTGTCCCTTCCGTGGGTCCCTTCCATGGGTCCCTTCCGTGGGTCCCTTCCGTGGGTCCCTTCCGTGGGTCCCTTCCGTGGGTCCCTTCCGTGGGTCCCTTCCGTGGGTCCCTTCCCTGGGTCCCTTCCCTGGGTCCCTTCCCTGGGTCCCTTCCGTGGGTCCCTTCCGTGGGTCCCTTCCGTGGGTCCCTTCCCTGGGTCCCTTCCGTGTGTCCCTTCCATGTGTCCTCTGTGACTTCTCGAACAGTTAACTTTCTAATTTGTACAGCCACATCTCCCTCATCCTAATGATTATTTATTGCACTCTGTACAAGATGAACCAAGTTCAATTAATCAAGGGAAGCCTAAAAATCAATTAATATGAATTAAATGAGCTACACCAACTCTTTGGAAAGTCACACATAATTTACCAAAGCGTTGTCAATAACGCTCAGGCAGCTTCAGGAAAATTGCACACAAGTG